>NW_006400245.1:89476-105427 GCF_000299155.1 Elephantulus edwardii | reverse complement strand
TGTTGATTGCTGTCAAGTTGAGCATGACTCATAGAGACTCTATGAACTAAAGACCTAGTGCTTTTCAATAATTATCATCATTTCTCTAAGTTCATAGAGTTTCCAGAGGCATGTGATTTAGGAGGTGGATGCCACTCCTGCTTCCAAACCTGTTTTACAACTGGAGCTCCACCAAGCACTGTCCACATTGGGAAGCCATTCTTGTATTTGATACTCCAATGGAACAAGGTTCAGCATCACAACAAACCCAGGTTACTTCATACAGCACATTGACAAGAAGTGATGTACTAAGTGGAAGAGCATTCCTCCAGTTATAACAGCACTAGTCTCATTTAGCAGTGGTTAAGGGCAATTAAGTTGAATATGACTGTGAGTAAGCTTTGCACAAAAGATCTGAATGCTGTTCTATAACTAATATCCTTTCTGTGCATTTAGAGAGGTTAGAGAGTTTGAAGAGTTTACAGAGGCATCTAGTTTAGGAAGTTGATGCCACTCCTGTTTCCCAGCATAAATCAATCTGGAAGCTCATCCAAATATTGTACATAATGGGTAACCATTATGGTATTTGACACAACTATGGAACAGTGAGCAGCATCACAGCAACACCAAGTTGTTCAGTTAGGCAAATAAGCAAAAGATTGCAGTGTCATTTAAGGAATATTCATTTAAAAATTAATAAATTTTGCAGACATATACTTTTAATAAACTTAATAGAAGGAAGCTCTAGTGACCTAGTGGTAAGAAGCTGCACTGCAATCCTGAAGGCACATGGTTTGAATCCACCAGATGTTCTGCTGAAGATGGAGGGGCAAGTTCCTCCTGTGCCTGTCAGATCTGTTTCTTGCCCCATTAGGCCATTGTAGTAAATGACATGCCTCTCAATCTTTGCAGGTAGATAAATATATTTCTATATTACATGAATAAAACAAAGATTCTCACCACCAAGCCGAATGGCAGCATCATGATAGGTAGAGAATGATTGATGTTGTTAACAATTCCATCTTACTCAGTTCTACAATCAACACTCTTGGCACCAGCAGTCAGGAAATCAAAAGATAAATTGCATTAGGAAAGTCTGCTAAAGAGCATCAATATCAGTCTAGAGATGAAGGTGTGCCTTATTCAGTCTGTGGTCTTTGCAATTACTGGATATGCATCTGAGAACTGGACACTGACTAAGGATGGCAGAAGAAGAATTTATGCCTTTGAGTTATGGTACTGGAGAAGAGTATTGAACATACAATGAACCACGAAGAAAACAAACAGGTCTGTCCTGGAAAGGGTGAAGCCAGGTTGCTCTTTGAAGGCAAGAATTTTAAAACTCTATCTTACATACTTTGGACATGTTGCCAAGAGGAACCATACCTTAGAGAAGGACATCATGCTTGTAAGGAGAGTGAGATGGATTGATTACAGTAACTGGGGCAACGGTGGCAGGTGTGATCAGAGTTAGTGAAATTGGCTCAGGATAGGATAGGGTCAGGGTCATAGAGTCACCGTGAGTCAGTTGATTCTACAGCACAGAACAACAACAAATCAATAGTAAATGTGCATATATAAAATAAGGACATACACACAGAATCCCATAGCTGAACAGTGTGTACAAAAAGCTAATCCAGGAGGAAGACAGTGCCTGTTTCTAAAGTTGAATAAGAACTGCTTTAATCTCAAGTGTTAAAAGCATTAGCAAATGGTTGGAGGTACCACTCTCTACTATTTTGAAAGTGTTAGCTATTTCCCTCTGATGTCTTATTTTCTCCACGGGCTGAAAGTGATGTGGTAGATCACCCAGGCGACCTGCCCTTTTAATAAAACACTTCTACCCCCAGGAGTAGCATTTAGGAAGGATGGTAATTCATTGGGAATGTGCACATTGTGCCTCTGTCATGTGACTGGCAGCTCCTTGCATTCTGCTGAGCACCTCACATGTTCAAGGGCCTCTGGAGCAGGGATTTCCTTTCTGCAGATCAGCATGGCTTGACCAGGAACAAGCCCATCTTCAATCTCATCTCCATGTGTTAGGTATGATCATATTTGCAAGACCTTGATCTTTTAGGGCTCAGGTTAGAGTCTGGAGAAGCAAAGTTTTATTCATTGAGGACTGTGGATATGGGCTGCCCTGGATTGAACATGAGCTATGTTGCCAGCAGCACACTGGTGCTGTCCTGCTGCCACCCTCTATGAAATAACATCTTTCCATTTTGAGACTATGACTTAGTTACATCAGAATTCAATGGTAACACTCACATTCCAGGCTTGAGATCAGTGTGACAGCAAGGAAATCCGAGCCATGAGTGACATTCTCAGGCTCAAAAATCATAACCCCACATAGAAAGCAATTTCATTAGAAAACAACACCATTCAGATTACTTTAATGCCCTGGATTTGAGCTGCTCTTTCAACAGAGCTCCTTCTGCAGTTAAGACTTTGATACTGAGTGATTCTGGCAGATGACTTTCAGTTGTTTTTAGCTGTAGAACAAGGTCATATTTGGTTCATGCATACCCAAACACCATACAAACACTGGTGAGGGTGTGAGTAGTGGTTCTCATCTGTATTTCTCTGTGTACACAGCACACAGTCCAACAGTGGCATCCATGAGGTTCTCAGGCTGTTTGGTGGATGGCAAGGTGTGAGTGTGAAGAGTTTCCTTCCTCTTCAACAACTGCTTCCTCCTACTGAGCCCAACAACAACATATGAAACATTTTTGTGATGTTGAGTGCTACTTGGGCAAGTTCTTTGTTCACCCTGAACTTGTAACTAAGAGGTAGGAGCAACTATTACTGTGAGAGGTCTTCATCAGCACATCAAGCAATCACTTAAGAGCCAGGAAATTCTATATATTATATGCAAACTGAAGTAAGATAATTTTTTTAAGAATATGTAACTAGAGAAAAAAAAGAAATATTATATATACCTATAGTCAATATGAGTCATATTCAACTCAATGGTACCTAACAACAACTATAACAAAAAATCACTTTGCTCTGTGCCATTGGGAATAAAATCCAACAATCAACATAGTCTAGATTCTCAGTGAAGATGTGCCAAATGAAAATGCCAAGAAAACAAGACCTGTGCTAAGGGAGCATAAACAAAGAAAGAAATGCATAAACAAGTGCAGTCAATGCTCTGCACTGATGATAACTGCAGGAGGAATGAAAAAGAAATCATTCTAGCGAGCAAACAGCATGAGAAAAGCCTGCAAGGGCAATAAGCATGAGCCCACAATACGTAATCCTACACTTCTATATCTCCTAAGACCTACCATCTCCAAAATACTTGCTCAGGGAGCACACAGGGTTCATCCATGTATTGGAAATAACAATGACTGTGTTCACTTGAGTTATAAATTTTTAAAATACAGGCGAGTTGACAGGTTGTCCAGAGTAACAGAAGGCAACATGATTTAATGGTAAAAAGATTAAAAGGAGTGCTAGGAGACCTTAGGTCTAGATCAACGTAACAGAAAGAACTTACATGAACTTTTCATTTCATTTTGAAAGCTTTACGTTCTCATATGTATATTAACGATAATATTGGTATGGGGCAGAGGAAATATCACTGAGCTAGAAGTTAAAAAGACTGAGTTCTACTCTTGGCTCTACTAATAATGAAAAGCAACTCATTTAACCTCCTTCTCTTCTCAATATCTATGAGGAAAGTACTATTATTACTCCCCTGTAGAAAAGCCCCACCCCAGACAGTTTCACTGGTGAATTCTCCCAAACATTCAGAAAACTATAACCAATCCTACTTAAATTCTTTCAGTCTAAAAAAGGAGGGAACACTTTCAGATTCATTTGATAAAAGAAGCATAACCTTGATACCAAAAATCAGATAAAGATACCACCCCAAAACAAAATTATAAATCAATATCCCTTATGAATATTGACACAACTATTCTTAACAAAATCCTAGCTAATATGATCTAACAGTATATCAAAAGAATAATTCATCATGATCAAGTGGAATTCATACCAACTATACATGGATGGTTCAACATAAAAAATATATTTGAATTTTGTAAATGAACTAGTAAAAATGAAAAACAAAACAAAACAAAAGCAGAAAAAAACAATGTAATCCACCACATCAACATAACAAAGGCAAGAACCACATGATCATCTCAATTGATGCAGAAAAGACTTTTGACAAAATACATCACTTTTTGCTGATTAAAATGCTCAATAAAGTAGAAATAAAATAAAACTTTCTTAACATAACTAAAAACATATACACAAAATCAATAGGCAGCATCAACCTGAATGGAAAGAGATTAAAGATATTCCCCTTGCAAAGACAGACCAGACAAGGATGTCTGCTCTCATCACTCCTGTTCAATATTGTACTGGAAATCCTAGATAGTACAATAAGGCAAGAGGGGGAAACAAGAGGTATCCAAATTGGTGGTGAGGATGCAAAACTATTCCTATTTGAAGACAGTATGAGAGTATACATAGAAAATTACCAAGATTAAACAAGAAAACTATTGGGCCTACTTGGCCAATTCAGTAAAGTGGCAGCAAACAAGATCACTATATAAAACTGTCTGATTATTCTACATAACAAAGAAAATAACAAAGGATAATAAATAAGAAAAATATTATCAATTTTAAGTCTTTCGTTCATAGGGTCGTTATGAGTTGCCTACGACTCAGTAGCACTTAACAACAACAACAGCATAGAGAGAGATTAATTGGCCTAGTGGACAGAAAGTGACACTACCAAATGACTTTAATCCCTGGCGTTCAGGCCTGTTCTTTAATTGATTTTGGTGAAACATTCTTTTAGATCATATAGCCCTGGTCTGTCCACTTCCTGTACAGAGGTAACTCATGTTTGCTGTGAAGCTGAACAGAACACTGTGACACTGATGTGTCAAATGTGAGACTGCTTACCAATGATGGACAGTGTATGGTAGAGTTCCCTGATTAAAACAAGCATGGAAGCAGGAGTGGCTTCCAGTTCTGAAATAGCTTGCCTCTAGAAATCCTATGAACCTAGAGAAAGGACAGAAGCTGTACAAGTGTACAGGTCTTAAGTTCATAAGATCGCTGAGTCACCTACAACTCGACGGCGCTTAACAACAACAACATGCTATCGAGCTGTAGGTGACTCATAGCGACCCTATGAACGAAAGACCTGGATGCTTGTATAGCTTCCATCCCTTTCTCCAGGTCCATAGGGTTTCTCGAGGCAAGCTGTTTTAAAAGTGGATGCCACTTCTTGTTCCAAACTTCTTTTTTTTTTTTATTTTAATGAACGTTTACAGAGACTTAGGGTTTCCAGTCATTCATTGTTGCACTTTTCTGCCTGTCCGCCCCCCAAATTCACTTTTCTCCTTGATAAGTAAAAGAAAGACTCTTTCATTGCTATGCAATCCCTTCCCTCAAGTCCACTTCACTGTGCAGCTTTCATTCTGGATTCCTGATATAACAATAATACCTAATCATATATCCTTTTTAAACAGTTTTCTCCCTCATCTGTTGCAATGCAGTATACTATGCAGGACTGAAAAACAAGGAACTCATGAAATATTAGGCTAAGTGGATGACCCTAGAGGACATTATGCTGAGTGAAACATCTCAGTCACAAAAGGACACATATTGCATAGGGCCACTATTGTAAAACAGGACTGACGTTGGGGTTGAGGGAAGACAGAGAAGAAGGGGAGGAATGGTGTATACTCCAAGCTTGTTTTAATTGGGGAGCTCCACCAAACACTGCCCAACATGGGTAGCCTTTATCACATTTGACTCATCAGTGTCACAGTGTTCAGCTTCACAGCAAGCACGAGTTACCTGTGTACAGCAAGTGAACAGACCAGGGCTATATGATCTAGAAGAATGCTTCACCAAAAACAATTAAAAAACGGGTCACCTTTGGCTTGGTAGCGTCACTTTCTGTCCACTAGGCCAACTGATCTCTCTCTAGGCTGTTGTTGTTGTTGTTAAGTGCCACTGAATCATAGGTGACTCATCATGACCCCATGAATGAAAAACCTGAATGCTTGTATAATTTCCATCCTTTATAATAGTCAATCAAAGTATGAAGTATATCTATGTCTTCATAAGACAAATGCAGCCTTGGATGAACTCTAGACTATGTCAGGAAATTTTGAGGACAGTTGACTGGTTGATTGTATGCAGGAGATCCATATTTGTTCCTATTCTCAAAAGCTGATCCAATAGAATGTGGAAATTATCAAACATCATTAATATCAAATGGGGGGAAAAACCGAACAAAAAACACCACTACTGAAGATCATTAAAAAATGGCTAGAACGGTACATAGACAGGGAACCTCCAGAAGTTCAAGTTCAGTCTAGAACATGTTGTGGCATCAGGGATCTTATTGCTAATGTCAGATGGATCCTTATTGAGAGTAGAAAATATTAGAAGACTATTTGTGCTTAGTTGACTATGCAAAGGCATTTGACTATGACGATCATAATAAATTATGGAGCACTTAATTGTGCTCATGTGAAATCTATACCTAGACAAAGAAAATGTTGTATAAACAGAGCAAGAGAACACTATTGCTGTTTGTTGTTGATTGCCATTAAGATAAGCACAACTCATAGTGACTCTATGAACAAAAGACCTGATGTCTTTCTATAACTATCATCCTTTCTCAGAGTTCATAGAGTTTCCACAGGTGTGTGGTTTAGGAAGTGGATACCACTCCTGCTTCCAAACCTGTCTTAAACTGGGAGCTTCACCAAACACTGTCCACCTTGGGCAATTGTTATGGCATTTGACACCACACCAAGGTTCAGCATCACAGCAAACCCTAATTTCCTATGTACAACAAATAGACAGAAGAGTGATATACAACTTAGAATTCTGTTCCTCCAAAATACAACACTAGTTTCACTTAGCAATGGTTAGGTGTTGTCAAGTTGAATATGACTCACAGTAACCCTATGAACAAAAGACCTGAACCGTGTTCTATAACTAACATCATTTCTTTATGTTCATAAAGTTTCCAGAGGTATACGGTTTAAGAAGTGGATGCCACTCCTGCTTCCAAACTTGAATCAATCTGGAAGTTCCTCCAAACACTGTCCATGATGGCTAAACATTATGGTTTTTGATACAACTATGGCACAGTGTTCAGTATCACAACTTCAGATTATTTCAGTATAGCAAATAGATGACTGCTGTACTACTTAAAGAATGTTCATCCCAAAATTAATTGATTGATTGATTAATTAATTAATTAATTAAGCTGACACCCACTTGTGGAGAAAATAAACCAATAACACAATCAAAAACGTTCCTTATGTAACCCTCATAAAGATGTGAGAAATCATCTTCCAGAGTGGAACCACTCCACAAGAGCCTCAAAGCCAGCTGCAGACTTAGCCCAGCACTATGATATTTTAAAAATAGGCACACCTTACAAATGCTGTTGACTGTAAACCAAGTAGACTCTCCATCCTTGGGTCCTTATTAGCTAAATTGGGCAAAAGTCCAGTCTAGCGAACATTACATGGTTTAAAATTTGATTTGGAAACTTGTGTGTCAGGGTTTACACATTAAATCTATATGATTAATATGTCATTGTTGTTGTTGTTGTTATGTGCCATTGAGTCACCTGCGACTCTATGTACAACAGCCCTAATCTCTGCCCTATCTTGTGCCAATCTCACCATCTCTGACACACCCATCCCCATTACTCCAGTCACTAAATCAATCCACCTCATAGAGGGTCTTCCTCTCCTGTGCTGTCCCTCCACCCTGCCAAGCATGACATCCCTCTCCAAGGACTGATCCCTCTTTGCAACATGTCCAAAGTATGTCAGATGAAGCTTCAGAATCCTTGCCTCCAAGGAGCAGCTTGGCTTTACCCTCTCCAGGACAAACCTATTTGTTTCCCTAGAAGTAAATGGTATGTTCAATACTCTTCTCCAACACCATAGGCTCAAAGGAATCAATTCTCCTTCTATCATCCGTAGTCATTGTCCAGCTCTCTGATGCATAGCAAATGGTTGCAAAGACCAAGGCATGTATCTGGTGCACCTTAGTCTCCAGACAGACATCCTTGCACTTAAGCATTTTAGAGAGGTCTCTAATCTCACTTTCCCATCGCAATACATCTTTTAATTCCCTAGCTGTTGGTGCCAAGAGTGTTGACTGTGGAGCCAAGCAAACCAAAACTGTGAACAATCTCAGTCTCTTCACCATAAATTATGATGCTGCCAATGGGCCCAGTGGTGAGATCTTGATATTGAATTTCAATCCATACTGAAGACTGCTGTCCCTGACCTTCCACAGCAATTGCTTCAAGTCCTCCTCAGTCTCAAGATGATGGATTCTATGAAGAGAAATGTGTCCTCAGGATTGGAGGGCAATCAATAACCTTCAGTATGTGGATGACACAACCTTGCTTGTTGAAAGTGAGAAGGACTTGAAACACTTGCTACAGAAGATTAAACACTGCAGCCTTCATTTCAATATCAAGAAAACAAAAATGCTCATGAGTAGACTAATAGATGACATCATGATAAATGGAGAAAAGATTGAAACTGTCAGTGATTTCATCTTACTTGGATCCACAATAAATACACATGGCACCAGCAGTCAGGGGATCAGGAGATGTTGTTGCACTGGAAAAGTCTGCAATTAGGGACTTCTCCAAATTACTGAAGTGCAATCATGTTAGTTTGAGGACTAAGATTTAGACCATGGTCTTTTCAATAGTTTGCTGTGCATCTGAGAGCTGGACAATGAAAAAGGAAGATAGAAGAAAAATTGATGTCTTTGTGTTGTGGTGTTGGAAAAGAGTACTGAATATCCTATGGACTGCCAACAGAACAAACAGCTCTATTTTAGAGAGAGTGAAGCTAGATTGCTCGTTGGAGGTGAGGATGGTGAGGCTTTTTCTCACATGGTCTGGGTATGTTGCTGGTTAAAACTATTCCTTAGAGAAGGACATCATGCTTAAAAAGACAGAGACAAAGGAAAAGAAGACCTTCAACTAGGTGGACTGCACACAGTCACACAGTGACTGCAGCATTGGGCTCAAGTGTGTCACACTCAAGGTATAAGGGTGGCAAAGGATAGGATGGAGTTCAGATCTAAATACATAAATAAATAATAAGATCAAATATTTAGAAACAAATATAAGCAGAGACACAAAACACCTTTACAAAATTATAAAACCCTACTATAAAAAACAAAGAGACACAGAGAAATAGAAGAATATACTGTGTTCATAGATAGGAAAACAATATTGTGAGAATGACAATTCTACCTACAGCAATCTATAGGTTTAATGAAATCCCAAACCAGACTACAATACCATTCTCCAAGGAGATGAGAATTGTAATTTCCAATTTTATTTGGAAATGAAAGAGACTCTAAATAAGCAAAGCTTTACTTAAGAAGAAAAGTAAAGTGTTCACATTTCTTGATCTCAAAATCTATGACATAATCATAGTAGTTAAAATGGCATCAAACTGGGACAGTGATAGATGCATAGACAAACAGAATAGAACTGAGAACCAAGAAATAGATCCACTCACCTATGGTCAACTGATCTCTGACAAGGAAATCAAACCCATTAACGACAGCTTCTTTAGCAAATTGTTGTTGTTCTGTACTGCTGAGTTTCCAGAGGTAATAAATCACACGGAGGAGATTGCTCATCCTCCCATGGAGTAGCTAGTGGATTTGAACCATGTGCCTTTGAGATTGCAGTGCAGCTTCTTACCAGTAGACCACCAGAGACTGGACATCTATCTGCAGAAAATTGAAACAAGATCTATACTTCACACCATATAAAAACATTAACTCAAGGTGGATCCAAGATTTGGGGTTAAAGCCCTAAACTGTAAAGATCATCAGAGAAACAATTAAGAATAAATTTAGGAACCTTAATTGATGGCATTAATTGGCTTTCAGACACAAACAAAACTGCACAACAAGGAAACAATAAAACAGATGAACAGGATTATCTAAAAATCAAATCCTTGAGTACATAAAAAAATAAAAAAAAAACCCAAACAACTTCTCCAAAAGTGTAAAAAGAAAATCTACAGACTGGGAAACAATATTTGGCAATTGCATATCTGATAAGGGGTTGCAATCTAACATTTACAGAAAATTCTAGCATCTCAACAAGAAAAGACAAACAACCCAATTACAGAAAGGACAATGAAAATACTCTTCAACAAAAAAAGATATTCAGATGGCCAACAAGCACCTGAATAAATGCTCAAGATCACTAGTCATTGTTGTTGTTGTTGTTATGTGCTGTCGAGTCACTTGCAACTCATAGCGACCCTATGTACAACAGCCCTAAACCGTGCTCTATCCTGTGCCAATCGCACCGTCTCTGACACACCCATCCTGATTACCCCAATCTCTGAATCAATCCACCTCATAGGGGGTCTTCCCATCCTGCGCTTCCCTCCACCCTCCCAAGCATGACGCCCCTCTTCAAGGAGCAGTCCCTCCTTGCAACATATCCAAAATATGTTAGATGGAGCCTCAGAATCCTTGCCTCCAAGGAGCAGCCCGGTTTGACCCTTTCAAGGATGAATCTGTTTGTTTTCCTAGCAGTCCATGGTACCCTCAATACTCTTCTCCAGCACCAAAGCTCAAAGGCACCAATTCTTCGTCTATCCTCCTTAGTCATTGTCCAACTCTCTGATGCATAACAAGTGATAGCAAAGACCATGGCCTGTATCAAACTCATCTTAGTCTCCAAAGAGATACCATTGCTCTTCAGTACTTTGGAGGGGTCCCTAATAGCAGACTTTCAAACCATGGCAATACGTCTTCTAATTTCCTGGCTGCTGGTGCTGAGAGTGTTGACTGTGGAGCCAAACAAATTGAAGCTGTGAACAATCTCAATCTCGTCACCATCCATCCTGATGCTGCCAACAGGCTCAGTGGTGAGAATCGTGTGCCAAGGGCAGGGACAACACTGATATAAATGGTTAACTCCACAATAAGGAATATATCTTTCACTTTTCTGTAAAATGCTGGTCTGTCTGATACTTCTCTAAATCTCAACATTCAGATTAAGACAGACTAGGAAGAGGGATTGGCCATCCACTTCTGAAATAGCAGGCCTCCGAAAACCCTATGTACACTAGTCATTAGAAATATGCAATTATTAAAAAAACCCTAATCAGATATCATCTCATCTCAGAAGCAATAGCAAAATTCTGTAGGGCATTAAATAAGAAATTTTGGCAAGGATGGTGAGGAAGTTGAACTCTCAATCACTACTGGTGGGAATAAAATGGTGCAACCACCATGTAAGGCAATTTGGTGTTTGCTCAAAAAGTTGAAAGCAGAAGTATCATTTGATCTAGCTATTTTACTACAGGCAATATACATGAAAGAAATCTGAGCTGTGACACAAACAGATATATACACTCCAAAGTTTATTGTAGCATCATTCATAATAGCAAAGAGATAGGAACAGTCCAAAAACCCATCAAGAAACAGAGAAATTATGATATATTCCTATAAAGGCATATTATGGGCATTGATAATTGTAATACACTATATAATTATGTATGAGTCTTTAGGACATTATGCTATGTGAAATAAACCAGTTACAAAAGGATATATACTGCATAAGACTACTCTTTTGAAAATAGGATGGTATTGGGATGGGTATATGTTGTTATGTGTCATTGAGTCATAGCGACCCTATGCACAATAGCTCTGAACCCTGTCTTATCATGAGCCAGTCTCACTAATACATCTACCCCCATTATCCCAGTTACTGTGTCAATCTGTCTCATCTGGGGTCTTCCTTTCCTGCGTTGTCCCCTCACCCTTCCAAGCATGATATCTGGTGCTTCCTGGCAATATGCTCAGACTATGTCAGATGGAGCTTTAAAATCCTTCCTCCCAGGAGAAACTTAGTTTCACCCTCTCTGGGTCAGACCTGTTTGTTCTCTTAGAATTCTATGGTATGTTCAATTCTCTTCTCCTGTACCACAACTCAAAGGCATCAATTCCTCCTTCTGTCATCTTTAGTCATTGTCCAGTTCTTTGGTGCATAGCAAATAATTGCAAAGACCACTACCTGAATCAGACACACCTTAGTCTCTAGACTGACATCATTACTCATTAGAATTTTGGAGAGGTCCCTCACAACATGCAATTCATCTTTTCATTTCCTGACTGCTTGGTGCCAAGAGTGTTGATTATGAAGGTTGGAAAGTAGAAAATTAAGGGGTAGATAATTAAGAGTTCATTTGAAATGGGTAAAAAGAAGGTCTCTGTAAAATATATGGAAAAATGGGTGATTAGACTTCATGTATCATTGCCAATGTCAGACGATCTTGGCTGAATCAGAGTACCGGAAGAATGTATATCTCTGTTTTATTGACTACTCAAAAGTGTTTGACTGTGTGGATCACAACAAATTGTGGCTAATCTTGAGAAAAATGGGAATGAATCCCAGAACAACTGATTGTACTCACGCAAAACCTATACTTAGACCAGGAAGTCAGAGCAGAGCAAGGAAACACTGCATGTTTCAAAATCACAAAAGGAGTGTGTCAGGGACGCATTCTACCTCCATACCTTTTCAGTCTATATGCAGAACAGACCATTTGGAAGGCTGGGCTTTATGAGGAATGTGGCATCAGAACTGGAGGAAGACTCATGAACAACTGTGTTATGCAGGTGACACAACCTTACTGGCTGAAACTGAGGAGGACCTGAAGTGCTTTCTGTATAAAGTAAAAAACTGCAGTCTTCAATATGGATTGAAGCTCAGCATCAACAAAACAAAAATTCTCACCACTGAGCTAATTGGCAGCACCATGAAAGATGGAGAAGGGATTGAGATTGCTAACAATTACAACTTTCTCAGGTCCACAATCAACACCACTAGTCAGGAAATAAAATTATTAATTGGGTTAAGAAAGTCTGCTGTCAGGGATCTCTCCAGAGTGCTGAAAAGCAAAGATATCAATCTAGATAATAAGGTGTGCCTGATCCAGGCCATGGTCTTCACAGTTATTTGCTACGCAACAGAGAGCTGGACTTCACAGTTACTTGCTATACAACAAAGACTGAAAATGACAGAAGAAGAATTGATGTCTTTGAGTTGTGATGCTAAAGAAAAATATTGAACATACCATGGAATGCTAAAAGAACAAACAAGTCTGTCCTGGAGAGGGTGAAGCTGAATTTTTATTTTGAAGCTCTGTCTGACATAGTTTGAGCACATTGCCAGGAGGGACCAGATCTTGGAGAAGGACATCATGCTTAGGAGGGTAGAGGGACAGCACAGGAGAGGAAGACCCTGGATGAGATGGATTGATACAGTGACAGGGGTAATGGGGTCATATGCGATGGAGATAGTGAGATTGGCTCACGATTAAGCAAGGTTCAGAACTATTGTGCTTAGAGTCGCTATCAGTGGCAGGCAACTGAATCAGTGACACATAACAACAACAAATAAACTGTAATTAACAATGTGGAGCACGGGATGATAACTGACTGGGTGCAAAGCTAGATTTACACACAGAAACAATCATGGAGGGCAGGAAAGGATAAGAAGGGAGGGAGGGAGAAGGGAACAGACATTAATGGATGGATAGTATGAAGGCAAAGGGAGCAGAGGGTAAAGCAAGGTTATGATAACACATTGTACTAAGTGACATTGATTAATTGTAATTAATGTTATATAACAAAATGTGTATCAATAATTGAATGAAAATCAATAAGACACTGAAAAACCTAAGAGAAACCAACACAGTGACTGTTAAAATTGACTTGAGCATATTGGAGCCTGTAATAATGACACAGAGTAGGGCAAGGTTCTGATCTGTTGTTTATAGGTTGCTATGAGTTATAATCAACTTGGGAACACCTACCATCACCATCAATTTGTTCTTCAAATCTTTGTGGTATCCTTAGTTGATTGAATTCTGATGGGTTTAAGAGGCAGAGGTGTAGTATAGTACTGAGACTTTTTATCCTAGAGCCCAGAGGATGTTAACTATATTTCCTCCAGAAAGAGCTTTTTGCCTTCCTTCCTCACTTTTAACATGTTGTATTTCTAGACACCTCAAATCAAGACCGAAATGACATAGAAGGAAATCTATTTGTGTGAAAGTCAAGAAAAAAATACAGTCACTCATTCATTTTCATGCCCCATCCAAAAGCACACTCATTATTTCAAACACTAGCTAAGAACTAAGATATCATGTCTGCTTTCTGATGTCAGAAACCTGGACAGGGTCTTATATACCATCCAGGAGCTAATTGGCTACTATAACAATAGGCCTTGCAGAGCTCCACACATTTCTGATAAAAGCTGCTGTAGCTATGTAACTCTGGATGGATACCATTCCTTGGTCCATTTATGTGGCTAGAAGTGTCTGCCTTGAGTTTAAGTTCATAGCAGTGGTCAGACTGGAGAGCAAAGCATCAGACTTCCCCTTGGCTCATGGGAAACTTGGTCTCCTTGCTGACATCTGGTTTCAGTTAAAGGGATTTTGAAGGGTGTCACTCCATTATGTCCAGAGAATATAAAGGAAATTGCCACATGGTGATAAGGGTTACAAGCACACTGATAAGAAAGATGAACATTCCTGACTGAACCAGAATGCTGCCAACTTTATGTGCAGGCAAAGCAAATCTGGCTACAAGCCTGCTACTAGTCAATACAGACAGGACAGAAGGACAAGCCAGAGCTAAAGAGAATTTGGTAAAGGATAAGGAGAAAATAGTGAGGTGCCAAAGCATAGTCCTAAATGCTAGAGCAGCTATAATAAAGAAGACAATCTATGTCCAAGGAATTCAGTTAACTACATAGCTGTAGTTATGTATATATGTATGTAATTATGTGTGCAGCTATGTATGCATGTAGTTATGGTACCCTGCATGTTGTGATGCTACTGAAAACTGTCACCAGCACTAAAACAAAACAAAAAAACCAAAAACTCAGCAATGTCTCTTATGATGTGGGTAGATTTTAGTAGAGGTTCCACAGTAGGAATGGCCAGAAGCAAACACCAGGCAATCTATTTCTGAAGGTTGTTGCTGTTGCTATGTGCCATTGATTCATCTGTGACTTATTACAACCTTATGTACAATAGTTCTGAACCCTGCCCTATTCTGAGCCAATTTCACTGTCTCTAACACACCTACTCCTATTACCCCAGTTACTGTGTCAATCCATTCTGTATGTTAGCTAGCTAGCGAAAATCCTATGGATCACTGCAGAGTATCCATCTGGTATAGTGCTGGAAGATGAGTGCTCCAGGTTACAAATCACTCAAGATGCAAAGTGGGCACAACAGCGAACACCAGTGCTTACAGCAGTATTTTATTTTATACATAGGACTGACATGATTTGGAACCTAGCAGATAGCAAGTAAGACAAACAGACATTTCCTACAGGATAGGCCAGCAGGTACTAAGGTCCCTGCTGTGTGCTGTAGGGGCAACACGGATTCTTTGCTGCCCTGCAGGGCCTAGTAGAACTGACCCATAGAGTTTCTACAATTATTATCTGGTGAAATAGTGTGTAATGAGCTGCACTGTTAATTAATGAAAGAAAAATAGGCAGTCTCCTTCATTATAATACAGCCTTGGAAGCTCACTGGAGGGCTGCTAGAAAGGGAATTGACTCTATAGCTGTGGGAATTTCTAAAGGAGCAGATCATATGGTCTTTTCTCTTGTCAAATGACTGGTGAGTCCAAAACTTTCAGTTAGCAGTCCAGCACTTAACCATTGCACCAACAGGACTCCTTTAAAATTCCCTAAACCAAATAACTTTAAAAAATCATACTGTCTTGATAAGCCTTTTGAGTACTTCTACTTATGTATTTGAATAGTGCTGTACTAAATACAGTAGGGATAGCAAGCAACAAATGCTGGCGAGGTTGTGGAGAAACTGGAACCCTGATTCACTGTTGGTGGGAGTGTAAAATGGTGCAACCCCTGTGGAAAGCAGT
>NW_006400245.1:66183-85491 GCF_000299155.1 Elephantulus edwardii | reverse complement strand
ACCATAGGCTCTTGCTCATATGTTGTTTCATGAAATTCTTCTGTGTCTTCCAATTCCTTTCGATACAGTAACTCAGTATATTCTTTACATCTTCTTTTAATACTTCCTGGATCATTTAACATTCTGCTGAAAGCATCCTTGATTATAGCAACTCGAGGTTTGAATTTGTTCTTCAGTTCCTTGAACTACACAAGAAAAAGAAGATATGGCAGAGATAGGAAGATTTAATGGATTTTTCCTTTTTTTGTAATTAAATTTTTAAGGTATCAGGAATGGAGACAAGGAATTAGGTGTATTATGAAAAAAATAGACTATTTCTTTCATTTGAGAAAAAAAATCTACAGAAACTTTTATCCTATCAAGATATTTGGTTATCTCACCCTACCAGTAATCATTTATCTATCTTCAAAACCTCAGTGGGAGAGAGCTTGATGAAATAATTTTTACTTCAGTACTCTCCAGACAGCTAAAAGGAACATATAAACCTTTTCCTGTAAGCAGAAAGGTCAGACACTTTTTCTGTGATCATAGAAGCATTTATTTATTCTCCTCACGTACTGCCCAGGAAAGCTCATGCTCTGTAGTTGCCACACGCCACCCACAAGTCCATATCTATCAATTACACACCTGTATCTGGGGAGAGCTCTGTTTACAAATGTTAGAACAATGTTTTCTCTATCTCCTTCAAATATCCAGTAGAAAGATTCTTCTGGGGTCCTTACTCATAGGCAGGATGCACAAACTTGTCAAAACAGACCTGGTATTAATTAGCCAGCATGCTCTATAATGGAATAAGTAGATAATCCCAAGGAGGTTTACACTGGAGACTGACCAGCCTGCCCCCAGGGTGGATACAGAACCAATCTTGGCTCCAAAGTCTATTCCACATCATGTGTTATGCAAATGTGCACTGGCACAAGTCACGTATTTCATTCCAACAGCAGATGGAATCCTTCTAACACAGGCTTTTTGTAACAAAATACATGACCCAAGCAGTACATTGCCTCGTGTTTCCTTCTTTTCATGAAATGCCTCTTTGGTCTAATCCTAAGATTGAACTTCTCCCCTCTGTCTCTATTTCTCTATTTCTAATACTAGTGTAGATACTTGCTCTATGTGTCCAGAAAGTGATTTTATCCTCACAGGGCCAACAGATTGCCCTATAGCTAATCTCTCTCTTCAATTCCCTAGTTTTCACTTTTATGACAGCTGTTTGTTAGATTTTGATGTATGGTTGCAGTAGCCTATGCTAGGAAGATAACTATCTTTTAAGAGTGGAGTACTTGGTGCTTATTACCTTGGTTTTGAAGAGCATTCCTCGTGGTATCTAAGACAAACTGTTACCAGAAAGAAAGAAAAAAAGTGATACTTATGCACATGGGGCTAAATAACTGAAGGGAATTTAAAGAAGCCACATAGCAAGTGGAAAAGATGTTGTTTTACATTACTCTTTAAAATTACTCTTCATTGCAATTGCATTCCTTACTAATATGTGTCTGGGGACAGAGGGATTTAATTTTAGGGAGGGAATCGTGTTTTTTGAGGTAGATTTGTTTTGAAGCGCTTACTGAAGAAGATCAAAACTACAGCTTTCATATGGACTATACACTGATATAAAGAAAACAAAAATCCTCACAACTAGACCAATAAGCAGTAGTATGATGAACGGGGGAAAGACTGACATTGTCAAGAAATTAATTTTACTTGAATCCACAATCAACATCGATCTAAATAGCAATAAAAAAATTGTACTGGGAAAATTTGTTGACAGCATCTCTTTAAAATGCTAGACAGCAAATATGTCAGTTTAAGGATTAAGGTGATCAAATCAATAAATTGATATTTTCAATGAACAAAGAAGGATGAAGAAATTGATTCCTTTGAATTGTGTTGTTGTTGAAGAGTATTGAACATACCATTGACTGCTAAAAGAACATAGGGGGTGTCATGCTTGGAAAGGTAGAGACTCAGAAAAGAGAAAGACTTTGAAGAAGATTGACTAACTCAGTGAATTAAACAATGAATGAGTTTAAGAACAACAGTGATCAAGGAGGATGAGAGATGGGATAGAGTCTCAATCTATGTTGTGAAGGTGAGCTGAGTGGATAACACCTAAAAACATAAAGAAAAGCTCTGTTGAGAAGAAGAGTAGGTCAAGATGGAGACATGGAAGACAGATGTGGTATGCTGGGTATTTTTGTGACTGGATGATTTTTATGAACTAGTCTAAAATTAGGATTCCCCTCCCCCTCCATTAAAACTTGTAGTTACAGAACTTAATGGTTCATGTATTTAGACTGAAAGCAGTGTTGTTATAAAACTATGCAACTTTTGGCACAGAAATATATTAATTTCATGGAGAAGACAGATAATGAGCTGGCCTGGATAACCAGAGAGTCCCTGCATTTGCCAGCAAGGTAAAGAATAAGAATTCCTTTGATGGGAAGATTACAACATAATGGAGGAAAGTATAAGGGTATGGGGAAGAATGCAGGTCTCTAGAATTCTATGGAGCTACCTTATCCCATTTCATGCCTAAACCATCCCCCAGATACCTCCCAACTCCAAAATACAAGTTCTAAAGCCAATCAAACCCACGTGTTTATCCTGGAGACACACACCACTTTGATACATGCAGATAATAAATTCAAATTAAAGAATCACTTGAAAAATAAAGAATAACAAAAGGTAGGTATTCAATAGAAACAACAGGAAGCTGGAAAGGAAATGACCTACCGTCATCTTTGTTGAACTGGACACTGTGGTAACATTAGAAAAGGATGTTAATTCTCAAAGGTTATGTTTCCCTTCCTTCATCTTAATAAACATTATCCTCACTGATGATAAGACAGGAAATGGATTCATTCTGCTAAAACCACAGTTAATCTTCTTCATGTCTGAGGACAGAATGATTCTTCAGCATGAGCCATAGGCAAAAGGATTGTGATTATGTATGTTTATAGATCACTAGGTCCAATTCAACAGAACACAGAGAAGTTCTAGTTTCTGTAGACATATTAGTCCTTTATTTTCCTGTTTACCTAGTATATCCTTTACTGTCATGGACTAATCCAAATTCCTGGGAGAATCAGAACTTAGTCTACATTTAGATGCAGTAGTAACATTACACATAAAGTGAAGAGAGTCAAAGTGTGGATTACTTACATTATTTGACAGACAGACTTGCCATCATGCCACTTTAATATTAAAATTACCTTGCATTCCTGAAAAACATACTGACTAGATCTGCTTTGAGTTTAAAAGAGCAGCTAATGTCACCTCAAGAACTGTTCTGTAATTTTAAATTTGTATTTTGATATTGTTTTCTTTCTTTTGTTCTTTATTCTTCTTCTCGACTCTGTACACCCCACAAACTATGTGCAGGTTAATGAAACAGAAATGCTTCTAGAGAAGATAAGTGGGGAATCTAGACTTTGCCATGCTGGTGAATAGACATCAGAATAAAAAGTGGTTCTTCATATCTGTGTCTAGCATGCTTGCCTCCAGGGAAGGATAGGAAGATAGTAATGAGACTCTGCATGATAAAACAATGTGGCTTTTCGGTCAGAGCCACTATGGATACCAACATTGTCTCAAGCACAGTGGAGAGGCTGTTGCTATTGTGTTGTAGTAGTAAAGGTTTTTAAATTCTTTTGTTTCCTGCTTGACACTTAATCTTCTGGTTTTATAATCAGTATTGTCTTTGTATAAGAAATGTTTGACAAGTCTTAGAATGTAACAATAATGGTTGTTGTTGTTATGTGCTGTTGAGTTGCTTGTGACTCATAGCGACCCTATGTACAACAGCCCTAAACTCTGTTCTGTCCTGTGCCAATCTCACTATCTCTGACAAACTCATCCTGATTACCCCAGTCACTGAATCAATCCACCTCATAGAGGGAGGGCCTTCCCCTCCTGTGCTGTCCCTCCACCCTACCAAGCATGATGTCCTTCTCCAAGGACCGGTCTCTCCTTACAACATGTCCAAAGTATGTCAGATGGAGCCTCACAATCCTTGCCTCCAAGGAGCCACCCGGTTTAACCCTTTCCAGGACAAATCTCTTTGTTTTCCTAGCAGTCCATGGTATTCTCACCAGCACCACAGCTCAAAGGCATCAATTCTCCTTCTATCCTCCTTGGTCATTGTCCAACTCTCTGATGCATAACAAGTGATTGCGAAGACCATGGCCTGTATTAGACACACCATATTCTCCAGAGAGACACCATTGCTCTTCAGTACTTTGGAGAGGTCCCTAACAGCAGATTTTCCCATGGCAATACTCTTTTTAATTTCCTGGCTACTGGTGCCAAGACTGTTGACTGTGGAGCCAAGCAAACTAAAGTTGTGAACAATCTCAATCTTGTCATCATCCATCCTGATGCTGCCAATTGGTCCAGTGGTGAGAATCTTTGTCTTCTTGACATTGAGCCTCAATCCATACTTGAGGCTGCAGTCCTTGACCCTCTGCAGCAAGCACTTCTGATCCTCCTCAGTTTCAGCAAGCAAGGTTGTGTCATCCGCATAACGCAGATTGTTGATAGATCTTCCACCAATCTTGACCCCACACTTCTCCTCATAGAGCCCAGCCTCCAGGATAATCTGTTCTGAATACAGGTTCAATAATGGTTAGGTAATGTCACCTCCCACTGGCTTTCTTGAGAAAGAAATCCGATTCTGTGTGTAGCTGCATCTCCTGTCCTTATCACAACAAAAGCATGAAGGAGACTCACAACCTGCGATTCATGTTCTGTTGGTTCTTCTCTTGTGCACAGGCAGTATGAGTGACCACGGTGCTTTGAGTTCTGGCACACTCCCCGTGGTAAGGAAACAGAGATGCCAAGTCATGTCAGAGTTTGCCCAGTTGAGCTTGAACTACAAAAATATCTAGGTTTCCTTCTCTTTTCAATGTCCACTTCTTCCTTGGTTCCCTTTCCACTTCCAATTGAAGCCTACAGATGGGTTAGCCTTCTTTCCTTTTCCATGGGAAAACATATTTTGCTCCAGGGCAAAGCAAAATTGGGATAAACTGCAGGTGTGAGGCTGCTTGCCAAGTAACAGCTTGGATGAATGCAGACGTTGAGGCAAAAGTCCCTCAAATAGAGGAACAGGGTTTTGCATGGCACTGCACTTCATAAAGCTCTTTAAATAGGTTCTCTCACTGAGTCTTACACTAGCTTTCAATGTAATGTAATGTAATGTAATGTAATGTAATGTAATGTAATGTAATGTAATTTGCCCCTTTTTATAAGACAAAAATTGAGCTGCAATGAAGCCAAGTTCCTTGCTTACAATATGGTGATTAAGAATCTCTTGTCATTTTCTCACTTTATTGTACTCTACAGACCTCTTAAACTCACATATTAGAATAACAGAAATGAATCTGAAGAAATGCAAACTCACTCAAATTGGAGCTTTTGAGAAATTAAAGTGGGTCAAAAAGTGAGAGACAGGAATTAAGTCCACAATAGTAGGACTAAGCTCTTTTTTTTTTTTTACTAAGCTCATTTTTGTGAGCTGACACTTTTACTTTCTGAGGTGTGAGTCATCAAACTTGTTGAAAATAGTCCTTTGAAGATATTTTGCTGGTTCCTCATGTGCAGATGGAAGTGACTTCAGGTTCCTTATTAGGCCATTTCAAACAGAACCCTGCCTGACCCGACTCCTGAAATTTTCCAGCCTCGGCTCTCATGTCCTTCCTTGTATGCTCCCACTTTCCCAGACCCCTTCAAAGCCCAGCTCTTCACACATGTGCCTCCATCTGCTTGGATGCTCACCTCCTCATGCTCTCAATGGGCTACTAGTCATCTTTTGGGTATTAGCCCCCATGGGCTTTCCACAGCTTGACAGTCTCAATTCAGCACCCTTTGTATGTATTAACTAGCATGTTAATTACACCCAAAGGTACTTGCTTACACTCTAATACTTTGCCACTCAAAGTGTGCTGAAAGATCTGCATCAAACATGCAAGCATCTGGAGTCTGCTAAAAACCAGTACTTTAGGTCTCATCCTAGGCCAACTAAATAAAAATGTGCACTTTTAACATGATCCAGACAATTTACATATACTTAAAAGGTTGAGAGCACTCAGTTCGTAGGCCAAGGGTCAGCAGACTATGGCCTAAGGACCAGACTGTTTGTGTAAATAGCATTTTATTGGAACATAGTCCTGCTCATTTGTCTATGGCTGCTTTCACACTACAATGAACTGAGTTGCAACTGAGATTATATGGCTGCAAAATAAGCAGTTTTGCTCTAAAATATTTATCATCTAGACCTTTACAGAAAAAAATTAACTCTTATACTCGGCTATATCATTAAACCATTGAATCAGTTCTGATTCCTGGTTGGCCACTGCGTGTCCGAGGAGAGCTGGGTTTTCAAAGGATTTTTTTGGGGGGAAGTAGATCACTAGATCTCCTGAGATGCCTCTCATGCCAACTTCCAAATTAGCTTTGTAGCCAAGGACTATCCTATGTTATGAAAAGCAAATCTCTGTTCTTCCTTTACTCTGTAACCTAGAAAGGCAGTTTTGTGATCATGTATGTACTTGGAGGTGGATTCGATGCAAGGCTTGGTCACTTCTTGACAGTTACTGCCAACCCATGCGTCATACTCCCTGTCTCGAAAGTGAGGTTGTAGACTAGATAGTGCTAAATCACTGTATCATCAGGTCTCCTTAATAACAAATTAAAAAAACCCACTACCCCTGAGTCAATTTCTACTTATAGCAAACCCACCACTGGGTTTCCAAGGCCATCCAGCTTTGAGGAGACCACTCATCTTTCTCCTTTGAATTTACTGGTAGGTTCAAACTACCAATCTTTTGGTCGACAGCCCAAAATGTTGTACACTAATAGTTTGTTTAGCAGCCCAATAAGTTACCCACTTCCACAGGGACACAGTTGATGGTTAAGAGTCATTAGAGAGGGAAAATAAGGGTAAAAAGATGGCACAGGTTGTTTCTACATACCAGTTTGTGTACTCGTCCCTACTTTAGACTTAAGGGAACCTTGACTCTTATTCCAACCAGACTCCATTCTCATCAGTATACCTCCATGACCCTCCTCCAAATGGAGAGTCTCAAACATTCAGTGCAAGCAAGGTGCAGACAAACAGAGCAAAACTGGAGGACTGAGGGGATGGCAGAGGTCTTCTTATGTTGAACTTTAACCTTTGGCACTTCTTCCATGACTTACTACTCCTCCAACAATTCATCCCAATTGTTCCATCTTTCTAACAGACAGTGCATTTTCTGACTGACTGACTCAACATTGTTGCCTTCTGTGGTGACCCTGCCAGGTTACTACATCTTTAAGGAGTAAGGCACTAAAAGATTTCTGTGGCTCACTACTTATTGCCTATTTGCCCATATTACCTGTGTAGAGTCCAAGTTGCCTGCTTGTGGAGATAGACCACCTCATTCTCCTTGGCCTCCATCTCTCTGTGCATTCTTAGTTATGAGGCTACTTTACAGAAGGACTACGGTTGAATTTGCAACTCACATACAATTTTGTTGAAGGAAGATAAAGGTTCATGGGCAAAAATGCAACTGGTCAAGGAAAGGAAATAAATAAATCCTGCAGTGCTAGTCCTTTTAAGCCAGGATATGAAGGGTGGATGGTTTCACCAGAAGCCTGGGCAGGCTGCTTTATAGCTCTGAGGACAGGAAAGTGTAACTACCAGGGAAGCAGCCTGCATGTCATCCTTCAAGGGCTGTTGTGTTTGTGCCTTGAGAAAATCCTTTTCTCCTGGAATTGTTGGGAAATTAGGTAAGACCCAGAGGTCTAGCCTTCAAGAATCATCTGGGTGGGAACAGAGAGCTCAGAGATTGTCTTTTCCTCATTGAAAATCTGGTCATTGTTTCCTTTTTATTTTCCAGCTCTGTCTGCAAGGTATATCAGTCATATAAGTGCATGGATCAGACTGTAGACAGATAATGATTTTGTGGAGCTTTCTTTTTGAAAGGATTCTGGATATATTCACCAGCAACAAATCAAACATCACAGGAAAGTTATAGAAAAGAGTATGCATGTAATTAGCCTACAGATTCCATCTGCTCCTGCTACAATAGAAGAGGAATAGGAAAAAACTGTGACACTGGAACTCAAGGCTTTCTGAGCGGTAGCCTAGTCTCACAGGTGGCTTGAAAACTCCCCTTCCTCAGCCTTCAACAAGTGCATGGCCTATACTTGAGGGGAGACAATCATCCTTTTGGGGATGCCTGGAGTGTCTGAGGCTGAAGTGGCTGTGGTAGACTCCTCAACTCTGAGATCCAAGAATTCCAGGATGATATCCCAAAGGCAGTAAATCAAATGTCTGAAACAAATGGACAAACGAGTTAGAGAGATTTCCTCAGTCAAGAGACACTGGATCCTGTTAATAACATTTACTTTCCCTACTTCCCTCATTCACTGCTGATGCCCTTGGTGGACCCTAAAATGCAATCAGTAGGTGAAGCTTCTACTAAGATGCAAATGTTTGCTGAATTACTAACAATTACAGCTCTAGAAACAGTACTTGAAATAAGATATTAGGAAATTCCATTTCACACTCATATTAGTGTATCACTACTGTTGAAGAAGTGTGAGGAAAATATTCCTATTAAATTAGTTTACCAGGAATTATTAGAGATTTGTACATAGTCAGTCACTACAGATTATGGGTTAGCGTCAGTGAGGAAAAGCCTCAGGCTCTAGAAAAGTAAGAGTTAACAGATATAGTTTACTTTGGGAGAAGATTTGAGAAAGTGGAAGACTTATTCAAAATATTCCAGAAGTAGTTGTTCCTAAGATACCAGAGAATAATATCTCCTGGATTATTTTAGATTTCACCCAGCCTTTGTTGGTCCCTTTATCAGATTCTAACCTCATTATCTCATTTACCTCACAACAGGCAGATCAAGCGCTATTTGCCCTAATTATCATTTAAGGAACTCTTGTGGCATAGTCTATAAAGACTTATGCTTCTAACCCAAAGGACAAGCTACCCTGTGGTTCAAATCCACCTGTAGCTTTCTAGCAAAAAGATGGCAATCTTCTCACACACAATTCATAGCCTCAGAAATGCAGTGGAGGATCAGCTATACGTTAGTTCTGATTCAACAACAGTAAGAGAGAGAGAATTATGGTTTGGCTTGTAAGGATATAAAACTACAATGAAAAGAATTATGGCATGCAGTATACTGTGTTCACAGGAGCTAGAAGATGTAAAGTACCCCAAGAATCCAAGAACAATTAAAACAGACTTTCAAGGGGGGAAAAAAAAGAGGAACAAACTGGGGGGGAGGGTAGAGAAAATAGTGCAACAATGAATGAATAGAAACCCAAAATCTCTGTAAATGTTCATTAAAATTAATAAAATTTAATAATAATAATAATAAAAAGAATCCAAGAAAATTTTGAGTAACTCACGTGAGGGCATATACTGAGTTCTTGCAAAATCAAACACTTGCTTGTCCAGTAATAACTGATTACCTCATGATAACCTGTCCAAAGGCTCATAGTATGGATTTTCCCTCAAGTATACAGATTAAGCATCAATTTCTGTAGTAAGGGCCTTGGGTAACTAAAGGAGACCATCCCACTAGACTGGATGTGGCTGTCTCACTTATAAACCTTGGACACCCCTGAAATAGGAGATGGTTTTGCTAAACTGATGCTGCAATCACTTTTTTTTAAATTAATTTCTTTATTTTTCATTTCAATGAACATCTACAGAGATTTTGGAATTCCATTCATTCATTGTTGCACCCTTCTCCCTGTCCACGTCCACCCCCGTTTGCTCCTCTCCTTCAAAAGCAAAAGAAAAACTCCCTCATTGGTACGCAATCCCCCCCCAACCCCAAATATAATTCACTCTGCAACCCTCATTCGATAAACATAATGCCCTAAAATATAAAATATTCTCTCCCCAAAGACTTCAATGCCGTAAACATATTTAATCCAGTTTTTCTCAGTCTTACCCCCATCCTGATGTCAGCCTCATTCTACAACAGTGGCACCATACCTGTTGATAAGAGGTTGCTGTAGTGACTCCAAGACTAGACTCCAGCTCATTCGGCATTTATTCACTCCCAGAATGTCTATTAAAATATCTAATGAGGAAGAACAGACAGAATTTTAGTGTTACTGTCTAAGCCTTAGATTCTAAGGAGACAATATCCTTAAGGATATCTGAGCCTCTGCCAGCTCCCAGAGTATGCCAACTTTATACAATTTGGGTATTTCTGGCACATTTCTGAACACCATAGACAACTACTATCTTCATAAAATGCAGAAAAACTAAGAAAAGTATTCTAAAGTTCAGTATCCAAGTAAGAATGAACCTCAAGAAATATCTGCCATCTGTCACTATAATGCCTCTCCTTGTCCTGAGAATAGAGGTTAAGAGTGAAAACTAAAACGACAAACTGAAAATTGATGTCCAGGCTGAAGGTCCACTATTTTTTCCCCCATGGTTACCATATCTTTCTTTGCCTGTTCAAAAAACCCCACATAATCCAGAAATAAAACCTTGTCAGGCTTTGTATTTATCTATTGCTAAAGCCTAGAGACCTTACTCAATGCAACAACTTATTAAGTTTCTGCTTCTGCAGGACATATAATTTTCTTTCCTGGTCCTAAAATGTCATGGTTGTCATGGAAACTAAAGTCTTCATCTGATGGGAATGGCTCTGAGAGGTGTCACAGGCACAGCTTCCTCACTCCTCTCAAAAGTTATTTGCTCAAAGATCTGCAGGAATATTCTTTATTTGCAATCTGGTTATAGTGAGTCTTTTCACTGTCTTAGTATCACATGAGTGAAAGATCCCTGGCCTGATAATTTTCCCATAAACACAAGAAATAGTAGGTATATAAGCATTGAATCTGGACCTCATTCAAGGGGAATGACATGGGGTAGAAGAAAGGGATGGTAAAGGAACAGGTCTCAGTGCATGGCATGCAGTTTCAGTGGTCCAATCACCTGGCAGGACTCCCATTAGGCTCTGCAGAGCCTGTTTTTCAGCAGTCAGCTTTTGCTCTTGGGTCCTTTCAGGCCGAGGTAACTCAGGCAAATATCCCCCAGGCCAGATGGACTCCCGGAGAAGCCGGAGATACTGTACCCAGTGCTGTGGACATGTCAGATTAGTCACCTGTACTTCTAGCCACCTGTGTGGGAAGAAAGAAGAAAGCTCACAAAGATCTAAAGGACAAGGGCATGGAAAGACACAAGCAATCAGGGCAGGGAAAGCAAAGCTAGCACATATATCTTCATAATTAAAGCTAAGCTAATATAAGAATTTATATTATCTATAATTATATATTTCTATATTATATATATCATATTATTATTAATTATATTATTCCTATTATCAAATGCTATAGCATTTGAAGATTAATGACAACAATACTGTTACCTGTTCAATGTCCACTGTGAACCACATAGAGTTTTAAAGAACTCCAAAAGGTCTCTATGCTAACTCCTGTCTCTGGGTGAGGTTACATTCAGTCCTTTTCAGCCCCCCTCAAGCTGGAAACATTCAACCTCTGTAGAAGCCTATAAGTACAGCCTTTACTGTTAAGAGCTGATAACTATAAACAAATCCCCCTCTTGCACCACTCTAACCATATCCCATTGTCTTGAAGTCCCTATGCCTTGCACTGAGGCTTTCCAATGTCTTTCTTTTGTTCTCAGCTCCCCTCTTGCTGGCAAAGTTTAAGCTAACTTTCTTCTTAAAATGCTTCCAGATCATTTTGGCTAAAGTGGTCTTCCACCCCCTTAAACTCCTCTAGAAATTACTCTATATCACTTATGAGGATGAATATTTTGCTTTAACTGTTTTCTGTTTCTTTTCTTTGCTTAACTGTTTTGTTAAACTGCTTTCTCCTATGTTTACAGCTTACTTTTCTAACTAAATCCTAAGGTCCACAAGAGTAAGAACCATGGTTTTTATTTTGTTGGTTAACTGGCAGTTGTTCTTATTACAATGATATTTCCTCTTTTTTGTCTTACTTTCAAAAATGTGTCATTAACTCAGTGGAAACCGATGCATCAGTCCAGAGGTTCTAGATGATACCCAAGTTTCAATGTTATTTTTTATTTGTCCCTGCATATTTTTCCAAGTGACATGGTCATGAATGTCAAGGTTGCTAAGGCTTCCTTTGTAATACACGTGGGTGACATGACATGTAGGACGTGAGTGGAACACCTGGTCAGCCAAATCTACTCATGCACAGAGGACTCCATTTGGTGCCACGACACATGGTGGCTCATGCTGTCCTCCAAGTTATTGTTCCTCATCCAAGAGCTGAAGGGGCTGCCAAAGCAAACTTTATTTAACCTCCACCGTGCCAGACAGTCTACATTCCACTCAAGCTGGGCATTCCTACCCTGGAGGCTACAATCCCCCAAGCTCACAAATGATTCTAAGAATAGGAAGCCTGAAAGGTAATAGCAGGGCAAGAATGGCAGACACTGATGGAGATCAAGGGCGGCATGAAGCTGTTCTTGCTTGAAATAGCTATCACAATCATATCTACTATTATTGGGGCTGCATCATCTTTTTATAGGGCTTTCATTCAGTGAACTTAAGATGCCTGATGAAAGGGATTCAGTAGCAAGAATTCCTATTCCTGTTTATAGAAGAAGGCTACTAAAGGCAGGGGACACAATCTGCAGAGAATCAAATGACCCGATGCTCTTAATCTAAGAGCTCCCTTTTCATCTCTAGACACACCTGGCTTCCCTCCTTCCCGAGTTTTGCTGAGACCAATGATGATCCTCCAAGAGGCTAGTGTATGGCAAAAAAGGAATTTATTTATACATACATACATACATACATACATACATATACATATGTGTGTGTGTGTGTGTATGTATATATATATATATGAAAGCTGGGGAGAAGAACTGAAGTATAATGAAAAAGTATATTCTTTCTCATTGTGAAAGGATCAGTGGATCAGTGAATGAAGCAAAGGTACTGAAGCTGAGCAAAATTAACTGACTAGAGGACTCAAGTCTCCATGTAAAACAGCAATTGTTGATAAAGCAAAGTTGCTGCTAATCATCATAAATTCTAAGGCATAGAACTGATCAACATTAGGCCCTCAGACAGGCCTAATGTAAGAAACAAGACTTGCACACACTGGCAGAAATAAAGCAAGCTTCATATCTAAAAAGAACCAAGTTTAAAATGTGACTTCTATTAATGGATGTTGCAACGTTTCAGTTGCCCTTATTCTTTTTCATACCCTTGAGATAAGAGACATCAAAAATATCTTGCACTACACATAATCTTAAATTTCATTCCCATTTTAGGATTCCCCTTTGCCCAGGTTCTTCCCTTAAGAAAAAACAGACTCTCTCCTACATATTTTGCTTGAGACTGGTACTGTTTCCTAACTCTGAAGTCTGTGGGGAAAGTCAAGTTCTTCAAATCTTTATTGCCCATAGAACTTCGGTGGTATGCTACTTGACTAAAATGATGAACACTCCTACCAGGAAGGAGGCAACAACAAAGTCAAAACCAAGAAAATCTCTACCATCACCACTCACTTGTTCACTGTTTATGAACCAGACTGGTTCATCTCTGATCCTTAAGTATGTTTTAAGAGTCTATAAACAGTGTATGAGGAAACTCCCCATCTTTCTCCCATGAAGGTAGATACGAACTGCCTGCCTTTGAGTTGGCTGTGCAACTTCTGACCCACAATGTCACCAGAGCCACCACCTCTGTCCTTTCTATCTTGATCTTGTCTTCTCTACAATAAAGCTCCACAATATGCTATCCTTTCACTACCTGACTCCATTTACTCTTTAGTCTTGCTTGGTTTATTCTAAAACTGAACTAGGGCACAGAAAGCCAAGAGATATAGTTTATAAAGATTAAAAGAGAGATGTATACTTAGGTGCCATCTAGTCAGTTCCAACTCAGAGCAATCTATGCACAACAAAAGGAAGCTCGGCCCAACCCAATGCCATCTTCACAATCACTGCAATCACCATGTCAAGCCATCTCTTTGACAGTCTTTCCCTTTCTCAATGACCCATTACTTTTTCATGGGTGCTGTCCTTCTCCAGAGGCTGGCCTCTCCTGATAACATGCTCCAAGTATGTAAGATGAAGTCTCACCACCCGTGCTGCTAGCGGTCACTGTGGCTGTACTTCGAGACTGATTTGTTCATTTTACTGTCTACAGTACATATCACATTCTTCGCCAACAATACAATTCAAAAGCATCAATTTTCCTTCAGTATTCCTTTTCTATGTTCAGCTTTCACATGCATATGAAACAACTGAGAATATTAGAGCTTGAGCTAGGTGTATCTTTAATTTCTCATCAAATCAGTTCATCTTTTTATTTTAACCAAGGAGATAATTTCGTTTTTATAAATCTGTGTGTGCTTCTCCGTCTTTAAGCACAAGGAACTACATGTCTGAAATGCAACGAATCACATGAGCTTCTCCAAAAACACCTTCTGGAATTTACTGGTATCACTGTTACGCTTACAGAAATCTAAAGTTCCAATGTCGATGGAAACCCACAGAAGAGACACCCTCCGCCCTTCTGTTTACTAGAGTATTTATAACAAATAATTTAAAAAATTTGCTGCTGTTAGGTTGATCCTAACTCATAGCAACTCTAGAGGATAAAACAGAATTGTCCCATAGTGTTTCTAAGGTGATATATTTTTAAGGGAGCAGATTGCCACATTTTCCTCTCGCAGTATGGCTAGTATATTTGAAACAATAACTTTGTGGGTAGCCCCTCAGAGCTTCACCACTGTGCAATCAGAGCTTATTTAATTAATCATTCACAAAATGCTATTGTTTATAGAATAAAAGAGGCATGAAGTAAAACACATTATAATCAACAGAGAAAGCTTCAAATAGGACTTTTATTTTCTAGTAGAAAATAAACCAGTTGTGATATTAGATTTAGAGATATCACATCTTCTGTTTTACCTTCATCTGAAAGTAAAATACAAGCAAAAATCCTAGTAACCCAGGCATGGTGTATAAAAATCATCTCTGAATTATCAAGAACACATAGAAGCCTTACTATAACTGCCCAAAAGAATGAGGGGGGAAAAAGAGTAAAAACAGATTGGCACTTTGGTATATGAGAACATCTCTGGTGCCAGGCACAGAAGGAGGCAGGCTTTGGAGATTAAAGTCTGTTATTACACTGTGAGTAGAGGTCTAGTCCATGTTGAAGGGAATATTATTTAAAATAGCTGCAGATAAAGGAATAAAGTCATAGCTAAAAGGGTGAAGGCTTAATACTAGGGCTTAAGATGGCACTTCAAGGTTAGCAGATGGTCATTTCCCATCAAAACAGTAGAATCAAGAAATCCCATGAGTAACGAAGAAGACTTTAGGGATCATATTTAATCCAATTAGCCAAATCCTGTTCACTTCTAAGAGAGCTAGTATAGCTTGGAGAGGGTAGGCCCTCATCAGGATGGTTTAATGGGAGGGGAGGACACAGACATTAAAATAAACAATACAAAGCATTTATAAGAGGAATAATAATTATTTTAACAAAATGCTGGGTACACTCTAAAGGAAAGATATTAAAAGATGAATTATTTGAAGCCCTTCTGTTTATTTACTGAGCTTTATCTAACAAACTCAAGGATGATTATGCTACAACCTTATCTTAAAGTACCAATTACAGTTTAAAAAAAACCAAAAACAAAAACAAACACACAATAGGAAAGGAAAATGGTCAGGTTAAAGTTGCACCACTGTAAACAGAGTCTTGCCTCATAACCTGCCTGGGAAGTTTCTCAATCTCTGTATTAGTGCCACTTTGGAGGTGACTTTTTGTTGTGGGTGCAGTTCTCTGCATAGTAAAATGTATAGCAGCATTCCTGGTCCCAACATCAATCCAGAATTACTCCTTTAGATTTGGTACCTTTTAATCCAAAGGCCACTTTTCGTATTTTTAAACCTGATGCTTTCTCAAAACTCAAACGCTGCCATCAGGTGGTTTTGACTTAGAGTAACCCTTCAACGACGTACAGCAAACAAGAGGAGATTGTCCATTTTTACCCCCTTGAAGAGGCTAGTGGACTCAAACCACTGAAATTCCCTGCCTTTGGGTTAGAGCTATAACTTGCTAGGGATGACACCATCAGATATTTCTGATGATTATAGCACAGTATTTTCCAAATCGTTCAGAGAGTCCCTATGAGTTGTACTCGACTCAACAGCACCTAACAGCAACACATCAATGTTAGCTGTACTCAGTTGGCACTGGTGATTTTACATACAACAGAATGAAATACTGTCTTGTCCCTAAATCATCCTCACAATCACAAGAATGCTCAAGTCTAATGTTGTGGCTACCATGACAATCCATCTTACTCAAGGCCTCCCCAACCAAACTTGAATCATTTCACAAAACCTGGCATCATCTCTAGTGACCACTCCCTCGTGCCAATGTGTCTAAAGCAATAAGTTGGCTAATGTGCTGTTGTGATCCATGAGGCTTGCAGGGGCTAATTTTCAGAAGTAGATTGATTGCTAGGCCTTCCCCTGCCCCCCCCCCCCCCAATATATCCTAGTCTAGAAGCTCCACTTAAAACTATTGTAACTCTGCTAGTATTTTACATAAGAGTCCATGGCTTCCGGCAACAAGCCACACAATACGATAAACTGACAGATGGGTGGTGGATTTTTCCTTCTTCTTCTCTTGTGTAAGCCTATCGACTCCTATTATTTCTACTTTCAATCATGTCCTAAATTCTTACTAAATCCCAATTTTATACTAGAACTCTTTATTTCTACGTTTGCATTTCCAATCGGATTTTAAATATCTTAGGGTAAGAAGTAATTTTGTATTTTGATCACTTACTGTAATGCCTGTGACATAGATGGGGTAGTCAATAATCAATACTGTATGTGAGAGACACGCTGATCTTAAAGCATGGCATATAACTCATACTTAAAACACCAAAAGAAAAGTGAGCTCTTATTTATTTGTGCTTATGGAGGAGTCTGTGGTCTTTGCAATCACTTGCTATATACACTGGCGAGATAGACACTGAATAAGGATAACAGGAGAAGAACAGATGCCTTTGAGTTGTAGTATTGGAGAAGCGTATGGAAACCCCATAAACTGCCAAAAAAATGAACTGATATATCTTAGAGAAAGTGTAGCCAGAATACTCCTTGGAGGCATAAGCTTACATATTTTGGACATGTTGTGTGAAGAGGTCATTCCTTAGAAAGGGACATGCTTAGATGGAGGGTTGTTGACAGAGAGGAAGACCCTTCAAAAAAGCGGACTGACACAGTGACTACAGCAATGGGCTCAAGTGTGTCAGAAATGATGAGGATGGCACAGGATGAGACAGGATTCATGTTTGTTGTTCACAGGGCCGCTATGAGCCATACTCAACTCATTGGCACCTAACAATAACAACATGGAGGTGGGCAGTGATAAATAACAACAACAACAACAGGCAATCTAGAAATTATTTGTATGTGTGGGCAGGTTGGGAAGACAAAGCAAACTATTATAATGAAATGTGTAAAGAGCTGGAGTCAGAAAATCAAAAGGGATGAACTTGATCAGTATTTCTTAAACTAAAAGAACTAAGGAACAAGTTTAATCCTTAAGTTGTAATACTTAAGGACGCTAAGGGCAGAACACTGAGTTACCCAGGAAGCATCAAAAGAAGATGGAAAGAGTACACAGAGTCACTATACCAAAAAGAACTTGCTGACATTGAATAATTTCATGAAACAACATATGATCAAGCTTCTCTGAAGGACTTGGCAAAAAACAAGTCCTCAGGAATTGATGGAATACCAACTGACATATTTCAACAAATAGACACAGCCCTAGACATGCTCACCAGGTTGTGCTAAGAAATCTTAAGGACAACTCATGGGTACAGGTCCATATTTAATCTCATTTTTTTTAAAAGGTGATCTGACAGAGTGTGGAAATTATCAAACAATATTATATGCAAGCAAAATCCTTACTTTATTTAAAGTAATTTAAAGATTACATTTTTAAATCCTTCCTAAAACAAGACCTCTTTACACAAAACAAAGAGACTATTTATTGCTCCTAAACTGCCAGATCTAAATGTCTCTGACTTTCTGAGGGCCTGTGTGAACAGCAAGCCTGGCTATTTCTATGGCCAGGAAGTTAGCCTGACCCTTTCTTTTCTCAGAAAGGGGCCCCTCCAGGCTCTGCTCTAGACACAGAATCACCACCACAGGGGAAGCCTGGAGAAAAAAAGGTGATATGAAAAGGGAGGGGAGGTGATAAGTAATTAGGTACTCTTTACTTTGATGAAGCCAATCCAAAAGTCCCCAAAATTTCACAGTTAACAGATTTATTAGAGTATGTGCAGCCTTGATTTACTAGAAGAGGAGAGTCAGGGCTAAATTTACATAAGCAGGCATGGTGTGGCACCCAAATATGGTATGTAAAATGGCTACAAGAAGGTGGGAAAAGCTCAAGGAAAAGAAAGATGACTATGGTTAAGAGATGCTTATTAAAGCAAGGAAAATATAGGGGAGTAAGAAAATGGAAAGGAGCCCTGAAGGTGCAGTGTTGGCTGCAGTTTGAATCCACTAGGCACTCCCAGGGACTGGCAGCTGACTTCCTAGGAAACTGTACCTCCCCCACCTACAGAGTCACTAAGACTCAGAATTGACTCTGCAGCTAAGGGTCAGTTCTCCCCTGCCTACAGAGTCACTAGGACTCAGAACTGACTCTGTAGCTAAGGGTTTGGAGAAAAGGGCAAGTGATAAGAAACAGAATCATCTTGAGGGTAGAAGAGTTATCCAAAGGCCTGATAGATAGCAAAACTTCTCCAAATGGAAGGTTATTTTGATACTAAGTATTATAAGGACATAACATTAACTCCTTCAGACTTTCCATGCAACATGGGCATTGTGGGCATGACTAATTGTGGTTAGAAAACATGGGAGGATGAGGAGATCATTGAGAGAATTCAATAAAGCCGTATTTCCAGAGAAAACACACCGTATACATATCATACATTTACTGGAGGTGGGCTAAATTCTCTCAAGAAATCTTTGAGTTCTATTATTATATCAGTGGTAGATTAAAGCACATTTCCCAGAAGTGCATCCCTATTCCTTTCTTGCTCCTGTACTACCAGTTCAATTCCTCTACAGGGCACAGACTGAAACCTCTGCCTAAGACAGAAGTAAAGATTCAAACCGAAGTATCAACATGTAGTTTTTTGAAATCAGTTAGGTGGGGAAATGACAGCCTTTTTAACAAATGGTGTTGGCAAAATTGGAAAACTATCTGCAGAAGAATTAAACAAGAT
>NW_006400245.1:61422-64868 GCF_000299155.1 Elephantulus edwardii | reverse complement strand
ACAAAACAAAACAACAAAAAACCATGTAGTTTTTTTCTCCAAAACCAAGTTAACAAGAAGCAGACATCTCCATCTAGGAAATGCTCTTGCTTATAATGATTCCCAGAATTAGGATAAAGTAGAATTGACAATCTTTGCTTTAGCTAGACGGACCATATTTAGAAATCTGAGGTCTAAAATGAAGTACTGACAAATACTTTCAACTTCAGGTATCCATGCTTTTATCATCTGGTCCACTCTGTACTCTTCTCTGACTGATTCGGTCCCAGGGCTGAATAATAGAGGTGCAGAATGTATCTCACTGTTCTGAGAAGCATGCTAAAGACTGATTAGAACAGAGGGAAGAAGGATCCAAGACGAAAGAAAGCTGGCATGTCCAAAAGTCAGTAGGACTAATGTAGATAGCAGGCTCCCGAATTGTGGCATAGGACAACAAAAGCCTTTAATTTACTATCACGGTCAACACATGGAATCATCTGTAATTGCAAAGTAAATCTCTCATCCCTTGAATGGGGATGGTTTAACCTGCAGCACCACCTGGTGCCCAGATGGCGAATTTCTACTGTTGCTTACGCATTCTGGAATATTTTAAATAAACACCAAAACCAAGCCCATAGTACCTCTCACAAAGATGCACTGTTGTTATTATGTGCTATCAAGTCGCGTCTGACTTATAGTGACCTTATGCACAATAGCTCTGACTCCTGCCCTATCCTGAGCCAACCTCACTGTCTCCGATACACTTCCCCCCATTACCCTAGACACTGTGTCAATCCATATCATCCAAGGTTTTCCTCTCCTGTGCTGACCTACCACCCTTCCAGGGATGATGTCCTTCTCCAAGGACTGGTCCCTCCTGGCAACATGCTCAAAGCATAGAGATGGAACTTCAAAATTTTTGCCTCCTGAGAGCAACTTGTTTCACCCTCTCCAGGACAGATCTTTTATTCTCCTGGCAGTCCATGGTATGTTCAATACTCTTCTCCAGCACCACAATTCAAAGACATCAATTATTCTTCTGTCATCCTTACTCACTGTCCAGCTGTCTGATGCATACCACGTAACTGTGAAGACCATGGCCTGGATCAAGTGCACCTAAGTATCTAGACTGACATTGTTATTCTTCAGAACTCTGGAGAGGTCCCTGACAGCAGACTTTTCTAATCCAAATTGTCTTTTGATTTCCTGGCTGCTGATTCTAAGAGTGTTGATTGTGGAAGCTAAAATTTTTAACAATCTCAATCTCTTCTCCTTCTGTCAATCTTTGTTTTCTCGATGTAGAGCTTTAATTCATCCATACTGAAGGCTTCAGTCTTTGACCTTCTGCAGCAGATGCTTCCGGTCCTCCTCAATTTCAGCGAGCTAGGGTTGTGTCATCTACATAATGCAAGTTGTTTATGAGTCTTCCTCTAATCTTGATGCCACACTCCTCCTCATAAAGTCCAGCTTCCCGAATGATCTGTTCCACATAGAGATTGAAAAAGTATGTAGACAGGATCCATCCCTGACACACTCCTTTCATTATTTTGAACCATGTAGTGTTTCACAGCTCTATTCTATTTCTACTCTAGTGGCCTAGTGGCAAGAAGTTGCATTGCAATTCAGAAGTCATGGAGTTTGAGACCACAAGCTGCTCTGTGGAAGAATGGGCAATCTCCTCCCGAACTATTAACTGCCTCTCTAACGCTACAGGAGAGTTGGTTCTGATTCGATGGTACACAACAATAACAGTAACAAATGAAAAATAACCTTTAAATATATTTTTAATATTTTCAGCCAGTGCCTTTAATATTTTCACTCTTCTAGTCCATCTTTTCTGGTGAGATATCACTAGATGGGTGAGGGGTGAAGATACACTAGAAGGGTGAAAAAGAAATAGATAGATAGGAAGATAGATAGATAGATAGATAGACAGACAGACAGATAGATGCATGCATTGGCTGAAAACATTAAAAATATATTTAAATATATTTAAAAGTTAGTTTTATTTATGCCCCTCCTTTTTATTAAAAAAAAAACGTTACAATGCCCTGGATACTATGCCATAAACCACTGTAGTATTTGAACACTGCATTATTAAAGACATACATTTAATTTATAAAGGCATTTACTCCCAACAATATTTACTCTGTCCCCTCTAAGTATACTTAGTGTAAATGTTATAGTGTTTATAATTAATGCATGTTATCTCTTCTCTTACATTTATGAAAGCTTTAAGAGGAAACAGTGCCAGATTAGACCATGGAAGGCCCGTGCTCATATTTACATAATGCCCAACACAGAGTTTTCAAATCTTACACAAGTTCTTCAAAATGATTAATATGGAGGCTACCATAACAAGAAAAAAAAAACTAGTTTCCTAAAAGCAATGACAGAGTATTTGTAGTATTTCATTATTAAGGATTAATTTCTCTGGTTCTTACAAACTAAAAGTTTCTGTTTTGGATATGATTAAGAGAGGTTTCGACTTTGTACTTAAGGAAGGTCTCTTTTATTTATTCCATCCCAATAGGTAATCCAACAGAATTTGGAAGTTAGGGAATAGTACATATGAATAAAATCTTACTGAAGTTAATGCAGAAATAGATGGAGCAGTCAGTACTTTGAGGGAACCAGTGGAAAGCCAAATTTGAGCCAAAAAAGGATGTAAAATCAGGTATATCACTATTAACCTCAGGAAGCTCTTTACTGAAAACATAGTATACAAGAAATGTTTTACCTGTGATGTAATAACTGCAAAGACAATCAACTGTAAGAATCATAACAAATTATGGATAACACTGGGATGAATGTGATTGTCAGACTACTTAATTATCCTCATGTGGAAATTGTACACAGACTAAAAAGCAATTGTAAAACAAAATAGTGGATGCTGCCTAGTTTAAAATCAAGAAAAGTATGAATCAGGAGTGTAAGGAGACCTGCAATGTGCAGATGACACAATTTCAGTTTATAAAAATCAAGACGATTGAAGTACTTACTGAAGTACAAAGACCACTGCCTTGTGGAAGGCAAGATGGAGGGTGAATATAGAGAACATGAAGGTTGTCATTGAATTGACTGACTCACAGTGACTCTATGCAGAACTATTCTACAGTGTTTCCAACCACTGTGACTTTTCTTAATCAGACTGCCAGGCCTGTTTTTCCCTTAAGCCATCTCTGGGTAGATTTGAACTGCCTACCTTTATGTTACAGGACCTTCTCCAGGGTACTGAAGAGCAATGGTGTCACTCTGGAGACTTAGGTGAGTCTGATAGAGGATATGCTCTTTGCAATCGCTTGTTAATGCATTAGAGAGTTGGACAATGACTAGGAAGGATAGAGGGAGAATTGATGCCTTTGTACTGTGGTGCTGGAGAAGAGTATTGAATGTACCATGGACTGCCAAGAAAACAAACAGATTCATCCTAGAGAGGGTTAAACCAGGCTACTCCTTGGATGCAA
>NW_006400245.1:49232-59937 GCF_000299155.1 Elephantulus edwardii | reverse complement strand
GTTCTAATCGTTTTTGGATGATCTTCAGCAGAATCTTGCTTGCATGTGAAATCAATGACACTGTTCTGTAGTTTCCACACTCAGTTGGGTCACCTTTCATAGGACCTCCATAATATGAAAGAGGGTTTGATTTGAAGCACGGAAAAATGTCTTAACATCCTTTGCCTCCATTACCCTATTTTCCAAGGGAAAATGACCCTGATTAGCTCTTTTAAGTTTTAGAGGGTTATCAGATAAAGGGGGCTACGGTGACCTGGCCCAGAAGGAGTTGCACTGCTAAGCCAAAGACTGTTCAAATTCACCAGATTTGCTCCTAAGAAAGATGGATGATCTCCTCCCATGCAGCTTATAGCCTCAGAAACTCAATGTAGGAGCAGCAGTAAATCTCTTATGACTATAAGGCAATAACTTAGAGGTTTTTAACATAATGAAAGTGTGCTATGCATTCTTGGTACATGGTGTCACTCAGTAAATGTGAGCTCCCTTTCATATTTAAAAGATCTGCCTTTTTCATTTCCCTGCTAGATTTTTATTTACTAGGGCAATAACATGCCTATCTGATGTAGAATAGATAATATGGTTCCATTTTAATGGTGTTTCTGAGAGTTTTTAATAGTGAACTTTTCTTACTCTGTGGTCTTCTTTCTGGCCCCAGCACTGCTGAGGAACTTGAGATGCTTACAAGAAATAAGCAGAAGGATGGGCATATGTGACTTGGTGTAGGATCCTTGGTATCCATTCATTTAACAGAAATGGATTCAGTACCTATTGTGTATCAAGCTGTGCTAGGTTCTTTCTTACAGTAAAATAGTAAATAATACAAAGACCTTGCTCTCAAGATGCTTAGAGTCTTAAAATCAGCATCACAACTTCCAGCACTTGGTTTTCTATTGTAGTTATAGCTAGACAAGGGATATAAGTAACATCACTTGGATAATTAAAAAATCCATGATATTATGCTTTTTCTGAAATTTACAGGAGACAATTCTATATGTTTGAGTGTACAAGAATTGAAGAACATGTATTACATACATATGTGCATTTATATACCCACAGACAAATGAACAGCCAGTTTGTTCCCACCATATGGTATAACTTTAAGGTATACTGGAGAGATAACATATGAGAAGAGGACTTGATGTCTCTAGCCTAAGATGAGGGAAGAACAAGGGACACTCAAGATTCAAATATTAGCATAAAATACTGGGATCCACCTTGGTTTGTTTTGTTAAAAAACTTCTCTTTGTTAGGATCCATTACAAGAGGCATAAGACAAGTTCCTTTCCCCCAAAAAGCACAATACACTGAATAAACATAGTCACTGTAGAACATTACTTTTAATGCCTATAATAACAGTCTAAAGTATCAAAAAATAATCTGACAATGAAGTCTGAAGACCATGTTTGAGATAATTTTGTATGGTAACCCTTTTTTTCAAGAGAAGCTGAACACAAATCAGTATCAGGTATAAGACAAAGAAAGACAACAGAGATGATAAAGAAGCTTATAGAGTAAACAAAAAAAGGCAACCTGTGTTTTTGAGAAATGTTGACTAGTTAGGAATGGAATTTAAAAAACATATACTTACAGGAGACTATAATTTCTGACTCAAGAGTAAGGTAAGAGTAAAATCTTAACACACAGACAGAAACAAATGTGTATGCTCCCCAGCAGATGCATGTGTCCCTACAGCCAGTCAAACAAAAAGTAAAAGAGATTAGATAGGAATATGTGACAGGAACTTTGAAGTGAGGCCAGTGTCAATGGCCCCTGCTCTGTGGACAAGCTTGTACAGGTAGGAGATGGTGTAAGTAAGTACAGGAGCTCTGATCCCAAGAGATTTAGGAGGACTCTTGGGTCAGTTTTGTTAGCTCTGTGTTCTTGGGAAGGTTATTTAGTACAAAGAATTTTTTTTTTTTTACTTATAAAATGTAGAAAGTAAAGCTACTCCATTTTCATGTACCCTAAACACATACACATACATACACACACACTTTTTAATTAAGAAATCTCATTATCAATGCCAGGAATGTGTCTGTTGCCCTTTAGAGGCAGACTCTGACGCCACCTCTAGGCCACAAGGACAGAACCACAGCACTCATGTACTCTAATGCTAGTTAGGCTCCTATTTTTATCGTGAGGCTGCTCTGAGAATCCAGGTAGGGAACTGGTCCAGCTTTTCATTCCTTCACTCTACATCAGAATTCCATAATAGTCTCACCCTTTACTGTGGCTGGATCTTCCTGTTTGAAACGTGTACTGTCAAGGGAAAAAGACATCTCTTTTCTTCTCGCTTACTTTATCTCTGAGAACTTGTCTAACTTTCTAAACCTTATTCTGACGCATTCAAGGCTATCGTCAGGTTTCTTTTGTTTTCAGACATGAGCTGAGTTTGTGCAGTTGGATTCACTCCCTGGCTTGCACTGAGACCCCCGCCTTCCTTGCCCTCCTATTATGTCTGATTCCAAATAAGGAATGCTCCTTGTTACATAAATGGATGTTCCCAGCACAGAAGCTGACATACAAGGTCGGGTGCGCATGTGCATAAGGCCTCTCTTTAATAATGCCTTTTTTGGGCATCTCAGTTCTTTTCAGTTCCCCTCCCTCCACACCATTAACAATCAAGGAGATATATGAAGTCTGGCACAGATCAGAACTCTTCCAACCTTGGCTTAGAAAGAGGGGTCACGAGGTTGAATTTACTCTGGTGTTTTTTTGTTTTGTTTTTCTTGCCATCTAGAGAGATTATGACTTGGCAGACAGCCCTGGAGCCTAAGGCAGTGATGTATAGAGGTCCTCCAAAAGAATCAGGAGAATAAAAGAATCTGGAAGCAGAAGAAATAAGTCTATCTACCTGGAGATAATGCTGGAGGTAGAAAGTTATTCGAGTATTTTTAGTAGAAAATGCTCTCAATCTAGGAAGCTGCTCCATGCCTGAGCCTCACAGTACACTGTGCTCAGAAAAAGCAGCAGTTGCCACTTTTGACATCAATACTAATGATTCTGTTCTCTATGTATCACAACTTAAAGGGTGAGAATCCTAGTATTCTGCTGAAGGTTGAAGCTCAAGTGAACCAACATGTCACCTCCTGAGCACCAGTGATGGGGAAAGTTCCAGAGAGCTCCAACACTGAAGTAGCCTGGAAGCTCAAACCATACTTCAGAGTGGGAGGTGGGTGAGCTGCACTGGTGGTCGTGGGGCTCAGCTCTGACAGGGCCTAATGGCAGCCTCATGATGGATGAGGAAGAGATTGAGATTGTTCACAACTTTAGTCTGCTTTCCTCCACAGTCAATGCTCTTGACACCAGCAGTCAGGAAATTAAAAGACGTATTGTGATGGGGAAGTCTACTCTTAGGGACCTCTCCAGAGTACTGAAGAATAATGTTGTCACTCTGGAAACCAGGTTGTGACTGATACAGGTCATGGTCTTTGCAATCACTTGCTAAGCATCAGAAAGCTAGACAATGACTAGGGAGGAAAGAGAATTGATGTCTTTGAACTGTAGTGTTGGAGAAGAGTATTGAGTGTACCATGGACTGCTAAGAAAACAAACAGATTCATCCTGGAGAGGATTAAACCCAACTGCTCCTTGGAGGCATGGATTCTGAAGCTTTGTCTGACATACTTTGGACATGTTGCAAGGAGGGACCAGTCCTTGGAGAGGGACATCATGCTTGGGAGGGTGGAGGGACAGTGCAGGAGAGGGAGGCCCTCTATGAGGTGGATTCAGTGACTGGAGAAAATGGGGGTGGGTATGTCGGAGACAGTGAGACTGGCACAGGACAGAGCAGGGTTTAGGGCTGTTGTACATAGAGTCGCTATGAGTCGCAGGTGACTCGATGGAACATAACAACAGCAAGAAGTGTGCATTGCACCCTCTTCTTAGAAAGTGTATGTTATCCAGGGAATAGAGATCTATGTTGACTTGAGGATTTTGCAGTAATATCCTTTGTTACTTTTGAATGTGCACTTCAGGTAACCTGCTCTTGGGGGCCAGCTACCAATCTGACCCAAAGTTTTTAAATTGAACCATATCCTCTCAAATTACAGGGGAGAGATCTGATCCTCACAGTCATTATTGCTGAATGCTTAACACTGCAAGCTCTGAAAGTAGATAGACTTTGGTTCAAATTCTGCTTCACATACTTATTAAAGCTGTAATCAAAATACTTAATAAGCCTCAATTTCTCCATCTTTGAAATGTGGCTTGTAAGATCCCTTCCAATGGGCTTCTAGGATGATTGCATGATACAGAATGTCTGTAGTGTTCATTACAGTGTCTGCACAAAGTGAAGACTGTTAGCGAATGTTTTGCTGCCCAGCAGTCATAAATTCTGTATACTTCAGCACCTGTTCCATGGGCACAGTGAGCTGATAAATTCATTGCTGTGTAATTTCTGAATCCCTCATTTCCATTTCTAAGTTCTTATGCACATGGGAACTTGCTCTTATACCTCTGCAGGAGAGCCTGTGCTCCTATTCCCTTAAAACTAGGACTTTTTCACTCAGTATAATGATCTCCAATCCCTCCCAAGTTAGGTAATAAATTACAAAAGCATTGCTCCTGCGTGCTGCATAATATTCCATTATGTGAATATGCATATAATCCATGTTGAGTGAATATACATAATAATCCATGCTGAGTGAACTAACTCAGCCCCACAAGGATAAATATTGTATAAAACCATTACTGTAGAATGAGTATAAGGATCCAAGAGAGGTAGGAGAGGCTGGAAGCAGGGGGCTGTGGATGTGCACGGGGAGGGGGATTAATCATCAGGTTGTACAATCTGATGGCTGGGGGTGAGGGAAATTGAAAGAATTTGTTTGAATTTGTATTCAAATTTTGTAAATAAACTAGTAAAAAATAAAAAATAAATTAAAAAAATAAAATGTAAAAGAACCCTTAGGACTTCTTAAAAAAGGTTTTAATAACACAGGGTACCACAGTATTTGAGAAAAAAAGGCCAAAAATATAAATTGGAATGAAATAATAAAATGGGATGAAATAAAATAGAAGAAAGGCCTATGAAACAGAGAAGGATGAAATTCCTCATTTTTTTCTAGTCTGTGGAGCCTTAGGGTAAAGAGAGCTACAACTGACTCTATTTCCATTTCAACTCCAGATAAAATTAATTTTAAGGCTAAAATTAGAGTAGTTATAAGTAAGAATAGTGGCATAATCTGCAGGAAGTTGTGCTACTAACTCAAAGGCTGCAGGTTGAATATACCAGTGGCTCCTTGGCAGAAAGATGGGAAATCTCCTTCCATGTGGTTTACAAACTCAGAAATCCACATAGCCTGGGATTCATGTCTAGTTATAGGTCCAGAAGCAAAAATGGGGCCCTAGGAACATTCAGCAATGTTTCAGTTATCTGTTTCACATGATGGCCTGAGCAGGACCCCAGATGTCACCACAGGCAATATCTCAAAGATTCATTAAGAACAGCTGGGTAAATCTCATTATATTCAAGTAAGAGTGCTGATTTTGTCAGCAGAAGTGATTCAAAGAATTTAGGAGCTCAATATCCCCAGCTTCCTGATTATCTGCCCTTACATCCTCATATCAGAATCTCATTTCTTCTTGATCAACACTTTCATTTTGAGACACCATCTGAGGTTGAAAATTCAAATGGTTTTGACATTTAGTTACTCTAATGACAAAACTGTGCTGGGTTTTCAGTAACATTAAGCTCTGTAACAGCAGGAAATAGGGTTTTTTTAAAGGCATAAGTAGTGACACTGGCACTCAAGCTGTACCCTGAAGCACTGAGCACATCTCTATCACTCACCACTTTGTTGAGTGTAAGTAGTTAACCAATGAATTTTTTATACACTACTCTTTATCATGAAATTTCCTCTGTGTCAGCCAATTCCTGCCAATACAGTGACTCTGTGTACTCCTTCCATTTCTTTTGATACTTCCTGGATCATTCAATATTCTACCCAAACTATATTTAAGTATTGCCACCCGTGGCTTGAATTTGTTTTTCAACTCCTTCAGCTTAAGAAACACTGAGTGAGTCTGGCCCTTTTGATTTTCTGACTCCAGCTCTCTGTACATTTCATTATAGTATCTTGCTTTGTCGTCCCAAGCTGCCTTTTGAAATTTTCTATTCAGCTCTTTGATTTCTTGAGTTCTTCCTTTGGCTTTGGCTTCTTGGCACTCTAATACAATATTCAGAATCTCATCTGACATCCATCTTGGTCTTTTCTTCTTCTTTAGCCTTTGTAATGATCTTCTGCATTCTCCATAGATGATTTTCTTGATAACCTCCCAGAGCTCATTAGGTCTATGCTCATTGGTGCTCAAGGCCTCAAACCTGTTTCTGAGATGTTTTTGAAATTCGATTGGGACAAGGTCAAATCGTGGTTCCTGTGGACTTGACTTTATTTTCCTCAACTTCAGCTTGAATTTGCATATGAGTAGTTGGTGGTCTGTCCCACAATTAGGACCCGGCCTTGTTTTCACTACTGATATTAAGCTTCTCCAGCGAATCTTTTCACAAATGTAATCGATTTGATTCCTATGCATACCACCAGGTGAAATCCATGTGTATAGCCTGTGTTTATGTTTCTTATAAAAGGTATTTGCAATGAATAAATCATTCAATGTGCAGAACTCTATCATTCTGTCTCCAGCCTCATTTCTCTCACTGAGCCCATGTTTTCCAGCTACTGATCCTTCTTCCCTATTCCCAACTTTTGCCTTCCAGTCACCATTATCAATGCATCTTGATTGCATGTTCGATCAATTTCTGACTGCAAAAGCTGGTAAAAATCTTCTATTTCCTCTTCTTTGGCTCTAGTTGTTGGTGCATATATTTGAATGATAGTGGTATTCACTGGACTTCCTTATGCGTATGGATATTATCCTGTCGCTCACCACATTGTATTTCAGGATAGATCTAGAAATGATTTTGTTAATTACGAAACCAACCCCATTTTTTCTCACCTTTTCATCCGCAGCATAGTAAGTCATCTGATTCGAAATGTCCCATGCCAAGCCACCTCATTTTGCCAATACCTAGTATGTCAATATTTATGCGTTCCATTTCTTTCTTAACAATGTCCAATTTTCCTACATTCATGCTTCTCACATTGCACATTCCAATCACTCGTGTCTCCTTACAGCTATTTCTCTTTCTCCATGTTTCCATTTCTAAGATCTCAGTTTCAACTGCCATGTGTGTTAGTCCAAACAATAATCTGAGTGTACTCTATTGTACGTAGGGTTTTTGAAGTCCTATAATTTCAGAAGTGGATGGCCTGTCTTTCGTCCTAGTCTGTCTCAATTTTTAAGTATATATAATAGTATATGACAGACAAGCATTCTACAGAAAAGAGTAGATGAAAGGCATTTACCAGTTAGAAAAGGACCAATATTCAATGTTGCTGACCACCCGGCTACATGTTTGATTGGTTTTGGGTTTTTGGGGTTTGGTTTTTTGTTTTGTTTTGTTTTTAAATCCACCCTTTCCCTACATCACCACTAACCCTTCCTACCTTTGCTTACAACATTCAACACCTGTCTCCCATTGACTAGCCCCTGATCTGATGTCCTAAGTCTCAAGCAATCAGGATTTCTCTGATTCTGCCCATATCATGCTGCTGTCAGTCTCTTATGATGCAGTCAGTATGACTTCAATTTAAAGTTCTTAAGTACAATTGTCATGTAGAGCTCTATTCCTGGAAGATCCTGAGGAAAAAGGCCTCTTAAACTTCCACTCCAGGATTGACTTCTTGTGGGTTAATACCACTTGTCTTCCGTTTGCAGCCTGGTGCTGATGCAAGTGGACGGCTTCCCAGGAGAGAGAATGTGTCCTCCAGGACCAGTGTACAACTTTTGTTTCGGCCCTCGGGCCCAAAACTAATTCTCTGGCAACTGAAAAAAAAAAAGGCTCCAGGAGTTGACAGCATACCAATTGATTTATTTCAACAAAGAGACGTTGCCTTGGATGTGCTCACTAAGTTGTGGCAGGAAATCTGGAGGACAGCCAGCTGGCCAACTGACCGGAAGAGATCGATGTTTGTTCCCATTCCAAAGAAAGGTGACCCAACAGAGTGTGGAAATTATTGAACAATATCATTGATAACACATGCAAGCAAGATTCTGCTGAAGACTATCCAAAAACATTTGGAACAATATGTCAACAGAGAACAACCAGACGTGCAGGCTGGATTTAGAAGAGGTTGTGGTAATAGGATATTATAGCTAATGTAAGATGGATCTTGGCAGAAAGCAGAGAATACCAGAAGAATGTCTATCTGTGCTTCATTGACTATGCAAAGGCTTTTGACTGTGTGGATCACAACAGGCTATGGCTGACTCTGAGAAGAATGGGAATCCCAGAACATTTGATCGTGCTAATGTGAAACCTATACTTGAACCAAGAAGCAGTCGCCAGAACAGAGCAGGGAGACACCGGATGGTTCAAAATCAAGAAAGGGGTCTGTCAGGGATGTATTTTGTTTCCATACCTTTTCAATCTGTATGCAGAAAAGATCATCCGAGACGCTGGGCTGTACGAGGAGGAATGTGGCATCAGGATTGGTGGAAGAATCGTCAACAACCTACGTTATGCAGATGACACAACCCTGCTTGCTGTAACTGAGGACGACCTGAAGTGCTTGCTGTAGAAGGTCAAGGACTGCAGTCTTCAATATGGACTGAAGCTCAATATCAAGAAAACAAAGACTCACCACTGGGTCAATTGGCAACATCAGTCTGAATGGTGAAGAGACTGAGATAGTTAACAGTTTTAGGTTACTTGGTTCTACAGTCAACACTCTTGGTAACAGCAGCCAGGAAATCAGGAGACGAATTGCATTGGGAAAGTCAGCTGTGAGGGACCTCTCAAGAATACTGAAGTGCAACAACATCAGGCTGGAGACTAAGGTGCATGTGATCCAGGCTATAGTCTTTGCAATTACGTGCTATGCATCGGAGAGTTGGACAGTGCATAGGGATGAAGAAAGAGAATTGATGCCTTTGAGTTGGTGCTGGAGAAGAGTGTTGACTTGTAGGAGAACAAACAGGTTTGTCCTAGAGAGGGTGAAGCCAGAATGTTCCCTGGAGTCAAGGATTCTGAAGCTTCGTATGACATACTTTGGGCATGTTGCAAGGAGGGACTGGTCCTTGGCGAGGGACATCATGTTTGGAGAGTGGAGGGACAGCGCAGGAGAGGAAGACCCTCGATGAGATGGATCGATTCTGTGAGTGGAGTGATGGAAATGAATGTGTTTGAGACAGCGAGATTGGCACAGGATAGAATGGCATTTAATGCTCTTGTACATAGGTTCGCTGAGTCGCAAATGACTCGATAGCACATAACAACAACAACAACTCTTTATCAAAGAATTGTAAAAGTATTACCGACACGATCACAGTTTTTATTTAATACTGTTATTTTGTGTGTTAATATTTTCATTTAATGCTATGCATTAGCAGCATCCTCTTCACTATTGGCAGTATCATCACCTTTAAGGCTACTCAGACTTGAAAACTTAATATTTTTTAGTGCATTTCAAGAAAATAAATGGTTTTACTATGATTTTAGTGAAAGTTTACAAAGCAAATCAGTTTTCCATTTAATAATTTATACATACATATTCTTTTCCCCAGACATTGATTAAAATCCCCACAGAAGTTTATCATTTCTAGCTATCCTTTTTTTCTGTCCCTTCCTGTTTTCCCAGGTTTATCCCTGGACAAAGGCTGCCTTTTAGATCTTAGGCTGCCCTTATGCCATTTAGGGTTTACTGTTCTAAAGGCTGAGCACCTTTTGGATATAACTGTTCACCTTATCAAAAAACTCCTAACTCAACTGATTGCCATTGAGTTGGAACTACTGTCATGTTGGAGGTTTCTCCTGACTGGAATAGAGATTGGTAAACTTAAAATCAACAGGTTAGAGAGCAGGTTACCTGATCATTGGTTGAAGAAGCAAACAATTCCAAGATCAGCAGGCAATGAAGCAAGCCACTAGCTCAAAACCCAAGAATAAGAGGGAAGATGATGAAAAACATGATGTAGAAACCAGGGTAAACAAGAAACCCTGAGAACTGTGCTGAAACATATGAATATAAAAGACGTAGGCCACTTCCCTGAGGAAACATTCTTCAACTGTCATAGCAGATCTGATTATGGAGATGGTTGCCTTCAAGTTAAGGATAATAGATGTAAGCCACTCCCCTTAGGAAAAGTTTTTTTAACTGATTGGGTGTCATAGCAGATCTGCTTATGGAGTTGGTTACATTATATTAGATCACAAAATACAAGATGACCACATCATCACATAACTGCCAAACCAATCAGAATCCTGTCCAGCAAGTTGACACTCAATCTTAATGATGGCATTTCTTTCCACATCTTTTTTATGTAGGTTGCTGTTATTGTTGTGTACCAATGAGCCAGAACCAGTGAGTTTTCAAAGGCAGAAATTACGCGGGAGGAGAATGTCCATCCTTCTCCCATGGAGCTACTGGTAAATTCCAAACCACATAACTTCCAGATTGCAGTGCAGTTTCTTGTCACTAGGCCACCAGTGTTCCCTATATGTAGGTACACATATAAAAAAATATAATATGTATATTTTTTATATGTGAGTAGCACATCAGCAGAGAATTGCCGGAAGTCCAGGCTGGGTTTAGAAGGGGTCGTGGTACTAGGGATATTGTTGCTGATGTTAGATGGATCTTGG
>NW_006400245.1:46908-48152 GCF_000299155.1 Elephantulus edwardii | reverse complement strand
GCAGGATAGAGCAGGGTTTAGGGCTGTTGTGCATAGGGTCACTATGAGTCGCAAATGACTCGACGATACATAACAACAACAACAACAACATACATTTTTTTGAAAAACCCACACAACCTTTTTGCAGTATCATCTATTCTTTCCAGGCTCTTTTTGAACAATTTAAAATCTGAAACCAATTCATTAAATAAATGACTGCAACATGCTGGAAGTATATGAAATGAAGCTCTATCATCTTTGCCTCCCAAAAGCACTCTGCCTGCACCCTCTTTAGCAGTTTGTTCTTTTGTCAGTCAATGAGAATTTCAATACTTTCCTTCAGCAGCATCATAGCTCAAAGGCATCAGTTCTTCTGTCATCCTTATTCATTGTCCAACTCTCAGATGCACAGAACTGACTGGAAAGACCACAGTCTGAATCAGACACACACACACCTTCACGTGATTAAATAAAACACAAAAGACTATACTTTCCAGTGTAAACTTATTGCGAAGGGAAACATCTCCCAATTGAGAACAACTAATCTAGTCAGAGACAGATAAAGAGAAGAGATGTCTAAGTAAAAAGCTGAACAGAATATTTCATAGGTCAGCTAGAGAAGACAAAGCAAAGTACTATAATGAATTGTGCAGAACTGGAGTCAGACAGTAAAAAGGAAAAAACTTGTTCAGTATTTCTTAAGTTGGAAAGATTAAATAACAAATTTAAGCCTCAATTTACAATACAGAAAGATGTCATGGGCAGAATATGAATGATCCAGGAAGCATTAAAAGAAGACTGAAGGAATACAGAGTCACTGTACCAAAAAGAACTGGCCAACACTGAAAAGTTTAGGCCACACCATATGAACAAGAACCAAATGTAACAAAGGAAGAAATTCAAGCTGAAGACTGGCAAAAAATAAGACCCCAGTAATGAACAGGATATTGGTTAACATTTTTCAACTAATAGATGCAGCCTTTGATGTGTCAGAAAATTTGGATGATAGCTGACTTGCCCAGTGAAAATCCGTATTTTTTTTCCCATTCCCAAAAAGGGTGATTTAAAAGAATGTGAAAATTATTGAACAGTACCATTAACATCAGATGTTGTTGTTATTATGTGCTATCAAGTTACCTGAGACCCATAGCGACCCTATGTACAGCAGCTCTGAAGCTTGCCCTGTCCTGTGTCAAGTCTCACAGATTTTGATACACTAACTTCTGATACAGGCCATGGTCTTCGCAATCACCTGTTATGCATCA
>NW_006400245.1:33971-45963 GCF_000299155.1 Elephantulus edwardii | reverse complement strand
AAAAAAAAAAATTAGGAAGAATATGTGTCAGGGGTGTATCCTTTCTCCATAGTCATTGACAAGAGTCAATGATAATGAAGGATGAAATTCAAGCTGCAGTGAAGGCATTAGTAGAAATAAGACCCCAGGAACTGATGGAACACCAACTGACATGTTTCTACTAACAGATGCAGCCCTGCATGTATTCACTAATTTATGCCAAGAAATCTGGAGGACAGCTACTTGGCCAACTGACTGGAAGAGATCCATATTTGTCCTCATTGCAAGAAAGGTGATCTAACAGAATGCAGAAATTATCAAACAATATTATTACTATCTCATAAAGCTTCGTCTGACATACTTTGGATATGTTGCAAAGAGGGACCAGTCCTTGGAAAGGGTCGTCATGCTTGGGAGGGTGGAGGGACAGCGCAGGAGAAGAAGATCCTCGATAAGATGGATTGATTCAGTGACTGGGATATAAAGGGTAGGTGTGTCGGAGATAGTGAGATTGGCACAGGATAGGGCAGAGTTTAGGGCTATCGTACATAGGATCGCTATGAGTCACAGGCAACTCGACGGCACATAACAACAACAACAACAATATGCAAGCAAAATATTGTTGAAGATTATTAAAAACCAGCTATGACAGTACATTGACAGGAAACTACCAAAAGTTCAATCTGGCTTTAGAAGAGGTCACAGCACCAGAGATATCAGTGCTAATGTGAGACAGATCCTGACTGAAGGCAAAGAATACCAGGAGAATGTCTATTTTGTTTGTTGGCTGTTTTTTGCGATTTTAACAAAAGTTTAGAGAAAAGTTGGATTTTTCATTCATTCATTATTGCACAATTTCCTCCCTACTCAGTCCTGTTCAATTAAAAAAAAATAAAATCATTCATTGTTGCATAGTTTTTACTCCCTCCCCTAGTCCACTTTCATATGCACCTCATTCTGGACTGTTGTCATACCAATAATGCTTAATCATATATTCCATTTAAACAATTCTTTCCTTCATCTGCTCCAATGCAGTGTTGACAATTTATTCCTTTTTCTTAGATTCCCTCCAACCCTAATGTCAGTCCTGTTTATAAAAGTGGTGTTATGCAGTATATTTGTCCTTTTGTTATTGATATATTTCACTCAGCATAATGTCTTCCAGGGTAACATATGCTGTGTAATATTTTGAGTTTCTTGTTTTTCCGTGCTGTGTAGTTTTCCATTGTGTGAATACACCATCTATTTGTTGATGGGTACTTAGGTTGCAAAGAGATGGAAGCAACATATTTATAGTTTTATTGACTATTAAAACATATCTGACTGTGTGGATCATAACCAATTATAGCTAATGTTGAGAAGAATGGGAATCCCAGAAAACACAATTGTGCTAATATGAAATCTATACCTAGACCAAGAAGCTGTTGGCCAAACCAAGGGTAGAATTAATGGTTTAAAATCAGGAAGGGTATGTGTCAGGGTTATATATTTTCTTATCATTTTTTTTAATGTCTATTCAACCTGTATTATGTGCAAATAATGTGAAGCCAGACACTATAAAGAAAAAAGTGGCATCAGGATTGGAGGAGGACTCATCAACAACCTACAACTTTGCTTGCTGAAAGTGAGAAGGTATTAAATATTTGCTGTAGATCAAGGACTATTGCCTTCAATATAGATTACATCCCAAAATCAAGGGGAAAAAGGCCCTTACCACAGAACCAACAGTAAACATTATGATAAATGGAGAAAATATTGACGCTTTCATCTATTTCATCTTCCTTTGATCAACAGTCAATACCCTTGGTACAAGCAATCAAGAAATAAGGAGATGTGTCACATTGGGCAAGTCTGCTCTCAAGGACCACTCCAAAATGATGTCAGAGCAATAATGTCAGTTTGAAAGCTAAGATGCACCTGATTCAGGCTATAGTCTTCCCAATCATCTGTAACATATCAGAAAGCTGGTCAATAAATTAGAGACAGAAGAAGAATTGATGCCTTTGAGTTGTAGAGCTAGAGAAGAATACTGACCATCCCATGGACTACCAAAAGAACAAAAAGGTTTATTTTGGAGAAGGTGCAGCCAGAGTACTCCTTTGAGGCAAGGATGGAAAAACTTCATCTTTTCTACTTTGGACATATATCTAGGTGATGCTATTCCTTGGAAAGGGACATCATGCTTGGAAAGAGAGGGTGAGTGAAGGAGAAAAAGAGATAAACTGTCACAGTTCCTTCTGGGCTCGAGTGTGGCAGAGATAATAAAGTTGGCACAGGACAGGGCAAGGTTCAGGGTCACTATGAGTTATACTCGATGGCACCTAGCAACAACAACAATAACAGTGGCCTACTGGGAAAGGAGTTATGCTGCTAACACAAATGCAGGAGGTTCAAATCCACCAGCTGCTCCCAAAAAGAAAGATAGGCTTCTAAGCTTGATGCCAGTTTGTCTCTTATGAACTTTATTATTTTGGGCTTTAATCCCAGGTTTCTGATCTAACTTGAGTTGATTTTTGTGTATGGTATGAGATGTGGATCCTGTTTCAGCTTTCTGCAGGTGGAAGTCTAGTTTTGCCAGCACCATTTGTTGAAGGGGTTATCATTTCCCCATTTGATAGCTTTGATTTTCTTGTCGAATATCAGTTGACCATATAGCAGGTCTATTTCTGGGTTCTCAATTCTGTTCCATTGGTCTATGTACTTGTCATTAGACCAGTACCATGCTGTTTTGGTTACCACTGTTGTGCAGTAGCTTCTGAGGTCAGGAAGTGCTGCCTCATTTTTGTTTTTCAGCAGTGCTTTGCTTATTAGGGGTCTCCTGTCTATCCAAATAAATTTGATAATTTCCCTTTCAATCTCCTTGAAAAATTAATTTGGTATCTGAATTGGGATTGCATTGAACATGTAGACTGCTTTCAGTAGAATTGTCATTTTCCCCATATTAAGTCTTCCTATCCATGAACAGGGCACATTTTCCCATTTCTTCAGATTTTTTTGTGTCCTGCAGAAAAAATGCAGTTTTCTTTATATAGTTCTTTTGTATCTCTAGTTAGGTTCACTGCCAAGTATCTCAATTTGTTACTGGCTATTGTAAATGGTATTTCTTTCTTGATTTCCTTCTCTGAGTTCTCTTTGTTCTCATGCTTAGAAGCGCTAGTCCAAGGCATAAAGAGACTGCCAAATAAACCATAAATGCACAATCTAAAGAGGATAAAATTGATGCATGAGACCTTCTAAAGATTAAATCTCTGTGCACATCAAAAACTTTTCAACAGAGTGAAAAGAAAACCTAAAGACTGGGAACAAACATTTGGTAATACCATCTCAGTGATGAGTCTTATAACAAAAGTTTACAGAATACTCCTGGGCCTCCACAAGAAAAAGACTGATAACCAATTATAAAATGAGCAAAAGACATGGAAAGAATTCTCACAGAGGAAGATATTCAAAAGCCAAACAGACATATGAAGAATACTCAAAATCACTGGCAATAAGAGAGATGCAAATCAACCATCTCACTCCAGTAAGAGTGGCAAAGTTTAACAGAGCAGCAAGTAATAAATATTGGGGAGAATGTGGCAAGAAAAGAACTCTTACATTCTTGGTGGGATTGTAAAATGGTACAAGTATTCTGGAAGGCACTGTGGGCACTTCCTCAAAAATCTGAACATAGAAATTCCATATGACCCAGCTATCCACTCCTTGGAAAATATCCTTAGGATCTAAGAAATGAAGCACAAACAGAGATTTGTATACCAATGTATAGCAGCACTATTCACCATCACAAGAACATGGAAACAGCCCAAATGTCCAACCACAAACGAATGGATTGAGAAATTATGGTATATTAACACAATGGAATACTATGCAGCACACAGGACCAATGCTTTTGTAAATTATTACCTAACTTGGGAGGGACTGGAAAGCATTATGCTAAGTGCACTAACTCAGTCCCACAAGGATAAATATAAAACCATTTCTGTAGAATGAGTATAAGGATTCAAGAGGGGTGGGAGAGGCTGGAAGCAGAGGGTGTGTAGGGGTGGGGGATTAATTATCAGGTTGTACAATTTGATGGGTGGAGGTATGAGGGAAATTTAAAGAATTTGTTTTAATTTGTATTCCAATTTTGTAAATAAACTAGCTGTTGTTGTTGATTGCCTGTGAGGCAAGCATGACTCATAACAACCCTATGAACAAAAGACTTGAAGCCCCTCTACAACTATCAACATTTATCAAAGTTCAAAATGAAAAAAAAAGATGGGCAACTTCCCCCACGTGATTTACACCCACTGAAAACCCACTTGAAGGTTCTGACTCAAGGGCAATGAGTTTGGGTGTAAAATGAGGATACCAACTTTATTTGGTTAATATTAGGGGAAAATTGCAAAGAGGTCAAAAATTGGCACCTGACAAGTTCCTGACAAATTATACATATGAATCCTGACAAATTATACATATGAATCCTCTCCTTTTACTTAGCCTATTCAGGATTAAATCTTCCAGATTCTATGTATGACTGAGTATAGAAAAGGAGATAAAAATTGCTTATTATCATTGAATTGTGAATAAATATACAATTCTTTTTAAAAATAATCTGCCAAGTGGCCTATAAGCACAAGTCACATGCTGGTCAAGTAGGTCAGGATTGTGGGAAATGCCGACACACCACCTAAGCAGAGAGACCAGAACGAGAGTGACCAATCCCAAACTTCTACCTGGCTTTCTGGTCTAGGGGCTGCCTTTGGTCTACTTCAGTTAAGTGAAGCTTGCATTTGCTGTATGGTCTGGAGAAAGAAAGAAGCTGAAGATCTCATCTGTGTACAAAGCTAGTAGGAAATGCAAATGGTTTGGAAACTCTCAGGTTTGAGACTGCAAATATTCTCCAGGTAACTGTAGAATCTATTTTTCCTCATGTCGCTAAGCTCCCTAGACTCTGCATTTATCCTTTTTTAGTACAGAATTCAGCAACACATGCAATTCTTGTCCAATTCAAGACTACATACAAGAAAGGAGAGATCAAAAGTCTTACCTCTGAATCAGGGTTCCAAAGACTAGATGAAGAACTTTCTTCATGTTTTCAGTACATAGCCACTTCCACTGTTCCATGAGCAGCAAGAGCAGCAGATTCAAGGCTGTATCAGCTAACTCTGTCCCTGTCCCTGTCCAGAGAAGGATGTGAGAAACAGCACCAAAAGCAACTCAGATAAGACTCACCTGAGCAACTTGCTTCAGTGGAAGCAAAGACCCAGGGCAGCAATGGATCTTTCTACCTTCATAGTGACCAACTAGTCCTTTTACAGTTCCCATGCTCTCAAGCCAAGCCATGTCCCTCATAGCTATAAAATTCAGTTCTTGGCTCTTTATTTATATTTCTCTTGTTCAGCGTCCATAGAATCTGTCACCTGGTATTTTTATTTATTTAAATATTTTCTATATGCACATTTTGCCCAATTAGCTTCTGTATTTCTCCAGGATGCAGAGTACACTTTCTTCCAAATAAATTCTCATACTTATTGACTAACTGGTATTGGCAAGCCCAAGCCTATTTCACCTTCACATTCCACTCACCCCCACAAAGCAGGATGGAACTATGGACAGAAGAAGAAATGATCTGAGTTTCATTTTCCTGCAAAAGACTGCTTTCAAAGTTCTTCCATGACACAGAGCTGAGGGTGGTATTCAAGAGGCTGCAGGCTTATATTAATATGTAGTTCTGGGAAGTACACTACACCTATGTAAATGCATGACAATTAATGACATTTTTCCTATCAAAGACTGGAAAAGTCACAAGGAGCTCATGCTTACGAGGTTTTCATGTGCTGGTTTCATGGGTAAATATAAGAACAGGTCTCTGTTTTGCTTTTTGGGGAGACTTTACATTAAGAGTACTTAATGGTCTACAATTAATTTTGGGGTATTGGGTACTATTACTATGATCAATTTTAATCACTCATCAGTAATAACTTTGAAAGTATATACTGATGGGTATTCTGTGCACCAGCCTTACCTACTCTTCTCTGTTAAGGATTCATTAGGCTATGAATGATTTCAGATGTGGACAATCTCCTAGAATTTGATCCTGCTCCTAGACCTATCTTATGCTGATTTTTTTTTCTTTCTTTTTTTGCTGTGCAGTGTCTCAAGAGTGTATGGGGTCACGCCTCAGTGTCATTTTCTTGAAGAGGGTTTATGCAGTTCCCTGGAAAACAGCAGCATCCAGAGCTTTAGTAATTCATCTAAATTCCTATTATTTTCTCAGGTCTAGTATATGTCTACAGCTATCACTCTGTAGGAGCTCTGATGGCATAGGGTGTTACATGTTGCATCAGCAGTTGAAAGGTTGTTATTGTTGTTGTTATGTGCCATCGAGTCAAGTTGAAAGGTAAGCAGTTTAAATCCATGGGCTATGCAAGGGAGAAAGAAAGGTAGCCTCTTCCCTTCAAGACTTAGAGCCTAAATGGAGGAATTATTAACTAGATAACACTGAGGGAGTCTGGCAGTGTAGTCCAACGAGAGTTCTGCTGCTAGTCCAAAGGCTCCATTCTTTCAATTTTTTATTCACTAGCTGCTCTGTGGGAGCAAAATGCATAATCTCCTCTAATGCACTTTACAGCCTCTGAAAAAATGCTGGTATGGCAATTATGACTAGGTTCTGACATAAAGGCACACAACAACAGTAGGTACAAGTGCAGAAAAAAAGTTATAAATCCAATTTTCCACATAGCTTCACTGAAATTCCTAAAGGAGCAGTAAGATGATTTGTTCACAGTGGGATCAGCAAGTATTCTTGTAATTTCTAGTTCAAGAAACATAGTAGGTAATAATACTCAGTGCTTTCATTTCTTTCTTTTGCAGAATACATTTTATGCTTTCCTGGGAAGCAACTAATCTGTCCAGCCTGAGATGCTTATAAGGATACAGTAGCAACCTTTCAGGTATATCCTGAGTAACAAAAGGGTGTTATTTATTGTGACAACAAATAAAAAAGGAAAAGATGTAGAAAAAGAGACACATTTTAACATGAATATGTTGTACTTAGTTGCTGTAATTGCAGTCTCAGTCCCTAGGGAGTTGCAGGGCTAAGACAAAGGTGGAGCCTTTCTGATGGTTCAAATCTACCAGTGGTTCTGAGCTAGAAAGATGGGCAATCTCCTTCCATGAGACTTATAGCCACTAAAAACCTGCAAGAGGGACAGCTATGAGTTAGTTCTGACTTTACAGCAATGACAGAAAATTTTATAAACAAGTACAGATTTTTAGCCCATAAGTGGATAGATCTGCATAGAAAAAAAAAATCTATGCAGGTATCATTAGTACATGTGGTAAATAAAGTTGAAGGGAAAAGTTAAAGTGTGGATGATAAAACCCAGTGCGAGTGGGTAAAGTAAAAGAGGCAAAACTGACGCTCGGAAGCCTACTGAAGGAGTTTACAAATGATACCTGAAAGGGACCCCAAGAGAGACAAAGAAAACTAGAAGAGTGGCATCAGAGAGCTTAAAGAAGAAAGTTTCTAGAGAAAGGGAGTATTACAAAGATAAGGCAAAGTATACTAAAATTAGCTAAAAGGAGGTAAAAATATTTTCAGGTCTTATCTTGCTGGACTAGAATTTGTACAACCATGTTCTCTCCATCTTCTAGTCTCAGCTCATGGAATACTGTCTTACTCATATGGAAGTAATTCAGCATCCAGTGCAATACCACAAACACTGGTGTCCATATGGGCTCACTCAGCTAGAGAGACTGAAATATCAAACCCTCCTGCCTTCTGGGTTGGAGCAAGGACTTTGTCACTTACCTGGATCATTGTTCCTGAGGTCCTGGACTTGCCTAGCTGCACTGGATAAGAAACCATCCACACATTCATTCGGGATTTTTTCAAAATCTTTTGCTGTGGATTCCTCTAGCTGCACTTCTAATAATCTGCTTTGTTTCTCAATAAAGGATTCCATTCCAGACAGGGACAGGACCTCTGATTCCTGAAGAAATAGGGAGTGGTGCATCACATGAAGAACACAGAAAGTAAAAGAGTAAATGAAGTACTTGAGTTTCCTCCTTTGGTCTTAAAAAGTATCATGGACCTAAAAGTAATCAATTCTATGACCAATTTAGAACATCTTTCTTCCTGACCCAAATAGTAAGTAAAATGTGTCAGATTTATCACTTGCAGCAAACACTTTGGGTTTCTGTTCTTTCCTAAAACTGACTTTGCCTCTAATCCTGCCACAAACCTGTCAAAACAAAACTAGAATGGGTTCTAATTATTCACAGGAATAAATGTTCTCAGCATAAAAGTTAGGTCTAAATCCTGGTTTCTAAGCTCTTTGAGACTTTGGAGAAGGTCTCAAGTGGTTCCAAATACAGGATCAGCATTCCAATGGGTACTTCTGGAGGCACTCTAGGGTTGGTTCTTACCACACTGCTTTCTGGCAGGCAGTAGAGGACCTTCACATGCGCATCAGTCATACTCAGGGCTGGGGCAATTTTACTGGCTGAGAACCTCAGTCTGGACCTGGTAGAGAAACAAAGAACGGAATCAAATGCAACACATGGTCTTGTTCTCCGTCCAAGATTGACTGATATATGAAAACACACTCATTCACTCACTCATAGTTGACTCTACAGTGAGTTTTCAAAGACTGAACTGCATGAGAGAAGACTGTCCATTTTTCTCCTGTGGAGCAGCCAGTGGATTTGAACCATCTGTCATTGGTTGGCAGAGCAACTCCCTATTCACTAAGCCGTCAGAACTCCCCATATTAAAACAAAAGTACTCAAAAGATACTTAAGAATTTACTGTGGTCGGAATTACCAGAGAAGACTTGGTCTTAAAATTTCCAAAAGTGTACACATGCACTCCAGGAGAGTCTAAAATAAGTCACACCACAGTGCACATCTGAAAGATATCCTGCCAGTGCAAGTATGGATGAGTCTGACATGGCGTCATCTCCATAGGCTTGAAGAGTGGTAGCCAATGGCATGTATTTATTTAAAATTTGAGTATATAACAAGTGACATACACCAAAGGTTGTTTTTGTTTTTGTTTTTTTTTGGTATCCCTTTTGCAAGTTCATTATTCCTTGTGTGCTTCCCATGAATAGTAACCTCAATATGTCAAGTAAAGGATACTCCTAAGGACAGGCCTCATGATCACCTTCCAAATAAGGGCTTGTAAGAAAATGCCAAGGCCTGTGAGTGTGTAATAACTGGCCCAGGAGACTCATAGAGGGATGGAGAGACAGACGCATGCAGATGCATGCACACACTCTCTCTTTCTCTTCATTATCATCTAGACACTGGTGGTGTTTTCAATAAGGGTAAGAACAGTGCCCTTCTATGTTGGCTATACATGCTCCAGGTATTATCTAGAGACTTAGGACAAGAAAGAAAAACAGCAATCAATTAGGTTCCAAAATAGGCCCTGCCGCTTCCTTTCCTTTATTGCTAGTGTATGCAACTTCAGAGCCAAGATTTCCAGAAATGATGGCATAGAGAGATCAGTCATAAGCCCTAATTCTTAATGGAAAAGGAATATTTCTGTTTCCTAGGAAAATAGATAAGGAATATTAACGTTCTAGAATTTTCCTTTCAGTAAGAAGGTCCTGGCCATTTTGGTTCAGGGTGTCTAAGTAGCACCTCAGGCTCCACTGGGAGAACTCAGGACTTGCTTTGCATAAAAATGGTATATAAGATTCAACCCTTTTCTTTTAGCAGTAGAGATGGGCTTTGGCTGAGGACTGCTGATCGATATAAGAACTGGGAAAAGGTTCTTCGATGACTAAGATGCTCCTTACTTATTAGTCTTCTTGCCTTCTGTTTGGGGTTTGCTTTCTGTCTCCGCTTCACTCAGCTCCTCTGTGGGGCTTTGAGGCTCAGAACGAGGAAATGCTGTCTTCAAGGTGTCCATGATCGCACTCACCACCATCTGCAGAGGCCAGAGGTACAGGTCAGTAAAGCCATTTACAATCCTTGATGGAAACAGCTGAAGAAGCCAGATGTCTCATTTCCTTTAGTATCAGCAACCACCAAGAGCCAAGCTATCAGTCACAGTGTTATCCATCAGAATAATCCAAGATATCAGCTAATAGTGACAGCTAATAACTTAGTGACAGCTAGTTTCTATTTTTTTTTGTGAACATAAAAATCTTCCTCACAAAGTAAGATAAACAGGGAAGCCCAGAGAAGTAGTGGGACAAATGAAAAACTAGAAGTGTGACAGGCTTTTGTAGAACTTCAGATTTTTCCCTTTTTCTAAAAGAGTAGTTTGTAGTTTCCAGACTAATATTACCTTCAATAAGGTGAGAAGTAGATGTAACATAGGTAAGAGTATATACAGATGGGAGTGAACACTGAAAAATACCAAACCCTCTGTCTTCAAGTCAATCACAACTTATTGGGACCTGCAGGTTATAGAGCAGAAATGCTCAGACGCTTTCATGTGGATAAGGTGGTGGGGTCAAACCACTAATGTTTTTACTCTAAGTAATTAATATAGTTAAGAATCTGGCTTTTTCAATCAGAAGTGTTACTCTTATGAGACAATTTTATCTTAAGTACAGAATATAAAAAATCACTCAGATCAAAAATTTTATGAGTAATAATATTTCACTGAAGAACATTAATTATTTTTACTTCTAGTCAAGGATTCTGAATCTTCGTCTGACATACTTTGGGCATGTTGAAAGAAGGGACCAGTCCTTGGAGAGGGACATCATGTTTGGGAGAGTGGAGGGACAGCACAGGAAGAAGATCCTCAATGAGATGGATTGATTCAGTGATTGGGGTAGTGGGAGTAGGTGAGTTGGAGGCAATGAGGTTGGAACAGGACAGAACAGGTTAGGGTTCTTGTACACGGCGTCGTTATGAGTTGCAAGCGACTTGATGGCACATAACAACAACACCACAACAACAGGATGGGGAAAATGCTTTATTTACTAAAAACAACAAAAATTAAAAAAAAAACTTAAAGATGAAAATGGAAACATTTTCCTTGGTACTTCTCACTAACAGACATATTGCTGGCCTCAGAGTAACATTGTTCCTCCTTTTACTCATTCTCTTAATTTTCCATAGTAGTACAGTTAAGATATAGACTAAAATGGTTAGTTGACTCTGAAAAACCTAGAGGATAACAGAAGGACCCAAGCAGTGCAGTGGCTAAGGGTTTGATTATTTATTCATTGAAAAGTCACAATTTGAACCTACTTGTTACTCTGAGGAGAAAAATGTGGTAGTCTGCTTCTGCAAAGATGCCTCGCTTGCTCATGTTCAGGCTATAATGCACTCACAACTGACCCTCTAGAAGTTTTTCAGAGCTAGTAAACTGGAAAGGAGGAAAATGTGGAAAAACTAGTGGATTGAACAGCTGGCTTCTGGGTTGGCAGTACAACTTCTAGGAGCTTGGAAATCCTATGTGGTAGCTCTACTCTGTCGCAAGGCAGCTATAAATAAGAATCAATTCGACTGTTATGGGTTGGCTTTGTTTTCAGAGGAAAATAAATCAAGGAAAGAGCATTGAAGATTGCATGAATGTAGGTAATGTAGCTTAGGAAACAATTTGCTCTCTTAATGTTACAGAACTGTAATGTGTGCACTTTTTTATCTTCAGCAACTAGTGCAGCCCTGGTTCCAAATGGGCATCTAGGAAGTAGACCTTGAAAAAATGAATCAATGACCACGCACAGGACTCAAGAGATTTTACATAGTCCCCTCCAGTTTGCAGTTTTTACCACACAGCAGAAAAAAATTCCATAATATGAAATTTCTTTATTCTCTGAAGTCTAGATGAAAAAAGAGAACTTTCTTTTATCAATGAGTGTTTCCTAATTTTTTAAATGTGTCATCCTCTGATAAACATACTTTTCATATTTCTATACATTTTGATACAGTTATCAACTGCTTTCAGGCTCTCTAATGTGTAACTACTCCAACTCAAAACTCATTGCCAGGGGTACCACATTGGATCCAGACATCACCCTGAGCTATCAGGCCAGCTGTTGAGGAACTAACCTGG
>NW_006400245.1:9558-10909 GCF_000299155.1 Elephantulus edwardii | reverse complement strand
CTGGAAGGATAGGTTTCAGTTTACCCCACCCTGGGAGGACAGGTTTTGGCTTACTGGGAATGCCCTGCTAAGTAACCTTACTTCTTTCCACTCCCCTCATTCATTCTCCTATATATATATCTCTGTATGATTTCAAAAAAGTCGAGACTTGATTGGAAATTTCGTCTTGTCTCAATGTCTCTTTGTCTCCTGTGCCCCCCCATTCTGTTTCTTCCTCTCCTAGGATCACCGTTGAATGTCCCCGCGGGCCGGGGCAGTTAGAGGCCACCAGCTGCTTTTCCAGAGAAGTATGAGCAATCTTCTCCCATGTGATTAACTGCCTTTGTAAAATCCTCTGGAGGGTCAGTTATGGGCTGGTTCTGACTCTAAAGTACACAACATCAACAACAATAGTGGCAAGAAACTGTGCTGCACTCCTGAAGTCACACAGTTTGTGGTCACCAGCTACTTTGATAGAGAAAGTTGGATAATCTCCTTTCATGCTATTAACTGCCTCTGAAAACCCAAAAGACGATCAGTTCTACTCAACAACACACAGCCACAGCATGATAAAATAAAATTTGTGATTCAGTGAGCTATTCACCCACACAATGAAATATTTCTAACATCTGCTATATTAAACATTGTGATAGATAATGTGGAAAAAGACATAGAAGTTCTTGTCTTTCAGTACCTTGTGGCTAATTGTTTTTGTTGTTATGTATCATTGAGTCAGAACCTCCAGCAAGTTTTCAGAAGCAGTTTATTGCACAGAAGGAGAATGCTCATTCTTCTTTTGTGGAGTAGCTGGTCACATATTTTTGGGATTGCAGTTCAACTTCTTGCCGCTAGGCCACCTAATTGGAAAAGAAAATAGTACTATGAGTCAATGTGGACTATTGAACAATGAAAAGTTACGCATGGTATGGAAAGATTACTGAGAATGTCATCATTAAGAAGTGTTAGGCTAAAAAGAAAAATGGAGGTTGAAGCTCAACTCAGAAATCCCTATGTCAGGATATTTTCTGAAACTAAAACTCAGAAAATCCTTTGTCAGGACATTTTCTAAAACCAGACCTCAGAAAACCCTATTGTCAAGATATTTTCCAAGACCAGAACTCAGAAATTCTCATATTGGGATTTTTTTTCCAAAACGGGAAAATTTATGCTCCAATGAGCTACTGCAACGTCAACTCATCTCATAACCCCCTAAAACACACTTTCTAAAACTCCATATAAGACCCCCTAAGCCCAAGCCTCAGTGCTACTCCTCTTGCTAAGTGGCCCTGCACAAAATAAACATGGAGAAGAATTCTGCCTCCCCCTCAGCATGGTCCTTGGCTTCAATCCAAAACCTTTCTTTTTTTTTTTT
>NW_006400245.1:0-8363 GCF_000299155.1 Elephantulus edwardii | reverse complement strand
ATATCTCATAGTTGTTTTAATTTGCATCTCTCTTAGGGCTAGGGATTTTGAGCATTTCTTCATGTGTTTGTTAGCCATCTGAATGTCGTCTTCGGTGAAATGCCTGTTCATATCCTGTGCCCATTGTAGAGAAGGTAAACTTTTTTTTTTTAGAAGGTAAACTTTTAACACAGTCTAGCAGGGTAAAAGATTTTTCTGTTCACCTCTATCTCTTCTTAATTATTTTCCCTAAAAAAGAAAATAAAATTAATGCCAACAAAGACTATAGACAGGTGGGTGCAAGCAACTGAGAGAGTCAATCCTAGAAACAGTATATTCAGGTGCTGGGAAGGGAGGAGCCTAAAACTCCAATAGAGAAGAATTCCCCAGCTAGGGAATGTGTCCTCCATGAGGGCCATCCCAGGGACAAAAGAGGACAATAGAATCTAAGAGAGGGGCCTGAAATCAGATAGACTCATTTCCACAGCAAATACATTGAAGTGCCTACAATCCCCTCCATCAGAAGCATAAATTGAGGAATCTGGTTGCACCACTCAACGGGGGGAGAGGGGGGTGGGGGAAGGTAGGCACTAGACTTCAGTAGAGGGGACTGCATTCATATGAGAGACAATCCCAGATCCAGCACATTCAGATACTAGAGAGGGAGAGGCCTGCAATTCCCATGGAGAAAAACACCTCCAGTTGAGGAACCTGGCTGCTGCAGGGCCATCCCATGGACCAAAGAAGAAAATAGACTTCAATAGAGAAGGCTGTGATCACATGAGAGATTAAATGTGACAGTCACCATATTCAGATACTGGGGAAAGAAGGGTCTACAATTCCCCTGGAGAGAAACTCCATCAGTTATGGCACTGGCCACCTTGGAGCCACTTTATAGACCAAAGAAGACCACAGACTTTATGAGAGGGTCATGCAATAAGGCAAGATTCTTGCAGGGCTCTATTGTGGACAATAGATAGACCTGAAAGACTTAAAGGAAAGGCAAACATTCCAACTCCACAGGCCCAGAAAGGACATCTAGTAGCATAAGTGGTGACCCTCCTAGATTGAACACTTCAGGCCTAGAACTAAACTCAACAATAACATCAAAAAGATAAAGACCTATCAACAATTTATGAAGACACAACAGAAACGGCCAAACAGATATAAAGAAAAACTTCATATAATGTCAAGAAAGCATAAACCAATTTCAAACACTGTTAAGAATTAAATACACCTTCTCCTAAAAAAGCAAAGCATATTGCAAACCCAATGAATATCCCAGGATGAGGGAGGCAGAAGAGATAGATTGGTGTAGATACATATAAATAACTACAGAAAAATGTAAAAACAACAGAAGAAATAATAGAAGCCAGAAATAAATACCCAAGAGACAGGGAGGGAGAGGAAATATATGGATATGCATTTACATGAACAACCATAAAAGAAGGTGAAAATAAGGGAAGAAAGAATAAAAGGCATAAGGAAAGGGAAGCTCCAGAGAGAAGGAGCTATAACGGCATTGAAGTCTATGGGGGAGAGAATAGTCTAAAAGTATTATATTTTAGGGCATTATTTTTATCGTAGGAGTATGCAATGAGGGTTGCAGAGTGGATTATATTTGGGGCTAGGGGGTGGGGTTTGGGGAGGTGCGGGGGGGGATTGTGTACCAATGAGGGAGTTTTTCTTTTGCTTTTCAAGGAGAGGAGCAAAGGGGGGAGGGGTTTGTGCGGGGAGAAGGGTGCAACAATGAATGAATGGAATCCCAAAAATCTCTGTAGATGTTCATTGAAATGAAAAATAAACAACCTAAATTAAAAAAAATATATCAACGCAGACGAATATGAACAAGTACTGAAGAAACTGCAAAAGAGAAGAAAGAGTTGACACTGTAGATAAAGAAATATAAGAATAAAAAAAAAGTCATCAGAACATATAGAGGATACAGCCAACATAGTATAGGACATAAATGAAAATGCAACATAGAATATCAAGACTAAAATGGCAGTTTTCAACATGCTGAAGGGACAAAACAAAAAACCAGAAAAGAGATGGAGCAGAGACTCAGTGTCCTGGAAGACAAGAACCTCAGTGGAAACATAATAGAAGAAAAATCAGAGAGGGGACAGAAAGAAAAGAGAGAAAACATTAGAATCATGTGGGATAACATTAAAAGAAACAACATATGTGTGATAAAATGAAAAGAACACAAATAGGAAAGAGAAAGAACAGAGTAAAATGTAGATTAGGAACCAACTAAAATTAAAAGGCTAACATTGCAATGTTATAAAAAATTATACTCAAACATATATGAAAACCTAGAGGAAATGGACAAATACTTAAAAATTCACAACCTACCTAAACTACACCAACTGAAATTGACCACCTGAACAGACACATTACAAAAGAGGAAATTGAAAAGGTAATACAACAACTTCCAGCCAAAAAGTCCTGGACCAGTTGGCTTTACAGGTGAATTTTATTAAATATTCACAAAAGAACTGTAACCAATCCTACATAAACTATTTCAGAAAATAGAAAAAGATGGAATTCTCCTAGACTCATCCTAAGAAGCAAACAATACCTGATACCAAAACCAAGTAAAGATACCACCAAAATAGAAAACTATAGGCCAATATCTCTCATGAACATGGATGCAAAAATCCTGAATAAAATCCTGGCCAATAGAGTCCAATGATACATGAAAAAAAATAATTCCCCATGACCAAGTGTGATTCATTACAGGTATGCAAGGATGGTTCAATATTAGAAAAACAATCAGTGTAATCCATCACATTAACAAAGTAAAGAACAAGAACCACATGATCCTACGAATTGATGAAGAAAAGGCCTTTGACAAAATCCAACACCTTTTCTGATTAAAACACTCAACAAAATAGGATTTAGGAGGAAATTTCTTCAACATAGTAAAAAGTATATATGGAAACCTGAGAGCCAACATTGTTCTCAATGGAGAGAGATCAAAGGCATTCCCCTCAAGAACAGAAACTAGGCAAGGATGCCCACTATCACATCTCCTATTTAATAATGTATTGGAAGCCTTTGAGATAGCAATAAGGCAAGATAAGGAAACAAGAGGTATCCAAATTGGCAAAGAGGAGGTAAAATTATCTCTCTATGCAGATGATATGATTGTTTACTTAGAAAACTGTAAAGACTAGCAAGAAACCTACTGGACATAGTTCACCAATAGTGGCAGGATACATGATCAACATACAAAAATCAAAATGATTTCTCTATAGTAGCAAATACAAGACAGAACTGGAGCTGAGAAAAGCAATACCTTCCACCATAGCTAATCACAAGATTAAATACTTAGGAGTAATTCTAATCAGATGCACAAAGGACATATTCAAAGAATATTACACAACATTATTACAGGAAACAAAAAGAGAACTGGAGAGGTGGAATAATATCCCTTGCTCATGGATAGGAAGACTCAATATTGTCAAAAATGACAATACTACTAAAGGCAATTTACATGTTCAATGCAATCCCAACACAAATACCAATTCCGTTCTTCAGAGAGATGAAAGAGGCAATCTCCAATTTCATTTGGAATGGAAAGAGGCCCAGAATAAGCAAAGCACTCCTTAAAAAGAGAAACAAGGTATGCAGCATTGAAAAACAAAGAAAGATATGAAGATAGGACACATCCTTGACGCACACCCTTGTCAATTTTGAACCATGTAGTCTTTTCTTGCTCTGTTCTGACAATTCCCTCCTGGTTCAAGTATAAGTTTCTCATAAGAGCTATCAAGTGTTCTGGGATTCCCGTTCTTCTCAAAGTCAATCAAAATTTGTTGGGATACACACAGTCAAATGCCTTTGTATAGTCAACGAAACACAGACATTCTTCTGGTACTCTCTGCTTTCAGCCAAGATCCATCTGACATTAGCTATAACTTCTTTGGTGCCATGACCTCTTCTAAATCCAGCCTGCATTTCAGGCAGTTCTCTGTTGATGTGTTGTTCCAGTAATTTTTGGATGACCTTCAGCAGAATTTTGCTTGCATGTGATGTCAATGATACTGCTTGATAATGTCCACACTCTATTGGATCAACTTTCTTTGGAATGGGAACAAATATAGAGATCTCTTCCAGTCAATAGTCCAGGTTGTTTTCCTCCAGATTTCTTGGCACAACTTGGTGAGTATTACAATGAAATGTACAAGGAGCTGGAGTCATGAACTCAAAAGGGCTGAACTTGCTCAGCATTTCTTAAGGTCAAGGAACTGAAGAAGAAATTGAAAGCTCGAGTTGCAATAATTAAGGATGCTTTGGGCAGAATATTAAATGATGCAGGAAGCATAAAAAGATGATGGAATGAGTATACAGAGTTATTGTACCAAAAGGAATTGGTGGACACAGAAGAATTTTATGAAATGATGTATGAGCAAGAGCCTGTGGTGATGAAGGAGGAAGTTTATGCTGCTCTGAATGAATTGGCCAAAAACAAGGCCCCAGGAATTGATGGCATACCAATTGATATAGTTAAACAAAAAGATGCTGTCCTGGATGCGCTCAACAAGTTGTGCCAAGAAATCTGAAGATTATGATACAATACTGAAAATAGTCTGAGAAAAACAAAGAATTATCGTCAAAGGAAAAACAATTAGATTAAGATCTGATATTTCAGCAGAAACTCTCAGCCAATATTGAAGATCAACAAAGTTTTTTTCAATTTTTATTTTGTGTGGTCAAGAATGTCAGCTAATGTTCAAACCATTCCAACTCTGAGGGGAAGCAAAGTTGAATTTATATAAAGAGATTCGGAATAGGCGGCAAGTGTTAGACAAAGTTTGTTGGGGTTGGCAGTTGAGATTTTTCCATATTTGGGAATTATAGTTTCTTACTTCTTATGGGTTTCCAGGCCTCAGGCCAGGTGCAGAGAGAATGGTAACCAGGTGCAGAGAGAATGGTAACCAATCTGGATCAGTTTTTACCAAAACGTAAATCTTAGTAAAACATGTTATTGCCAAAATTATTGAGGCATACATTTATTAAATTTCTGGCAGAACAAAATGGCTCACCTAATGTTAACATAAAAAAAGACTTCTGTAATGCTTAACATATAAGATGCCATGACAAAACCTTGCTAGTAAGAAGATAATGGTATGGCATATACAGAAGGTTGAAAGAAAATAATTGTCATTGAAGGATCCTGGACCTAGCAAAGATCTCCATCATATATGAAGGAGAAATCAAGTCATTAGCAGAAAAGGAGGAACTTAAGGAATCTGTGAAAACAAACCCACTTTTATAAGAAATTTTAAGGGAAGACCTTAACACAGAGGCAACAAAGAAAAGTGGATGACCATGTTGTTGTTGTTATGTGCCGTCGAGTCGTTTCTGACTCATAGCGACCCTATGCACAACAGCCCTAAACCCTGCTCTATCCTGCGCCAACCGCACTGCCTCTGACACACCCATCCCAATTACCCCAGTCACTGAATCGATCCATCTCATAGAGGGTCTTCCCCTCCTGCGCCGTCCCTCCACCCTTCCAAGCATGATGTCCCACTCCAAGGACCCGTCCCTCCTGGCAACATGTCCAAAGTATGTCAGACGAAGCCCCAGAATCCTTGCCTCCAAGGAGTAGCTTGGTTTAATCCTCTCCAAGATGAATCTGTTTGTTTTCCTAGCAGTCCATGGTACATTCAGTACCCTTCTCCAGCACCACAGCTCAAAAGCATCCACTCTCCTTCTGTCCTCCCTAGTCATTGTCCAACTCTCTGATGCATAACAAGCGATTGCAAAGACCATGGCCTGTATCAGGCACACCTTAGTCTCCAGAGAGACACTGTTGCTCCTGAGTACCTTTGAGAGGTCCCTAACAGCAGACTTTCCCATCGCGATACACTTTTTGATTTCCTGACTGCTGGTGCCATGAGTGTTGACTGTGGAGCTGAGCAAACTGAAGCTGTGAACACTCTCAATCTCTTCGTCATCCATCCTGATGCTGCCAATTGGTCCAGTGGCGAGAATCTTTGTCTTCTTGACATTGAGCCTCAGTCCATACTGAAGGCTGCAGTCCTTGACCCTTCGCAGCAAGTGCATGAGGTCCTCCTCAGTTTCAGCAAGCAGGGTTGTGTCATCTGCATAACGCAGATTGTTAATAGATCTTCCACCAATCCTGATGCCACAATTCTCCTCATAGAGCCCAGCTTCTCAGATAATCTGCTCTGCATACATGTTGAAAAGGTATGGAGACAGGATGCATCCCTGGCGTACACCCTTCCCAATTTTGAACCATGCAGTGTTGCCCTGCTCTGTTCTGACTACTGCCTCTTGATCCAAGTACAGGTTTCGCATTAGCACAATTAAATGTTCTGGGATTCCCATTCTTCTCAGAGTCAGCCACAGTTTCTTATGATCCACACAGTCAAATGCCTTTGCATAATCAATGAAACACAGATAGACATTCTTCTGGTATTCTCTGCTTTCAGCCAAGATTCATCTACAGAAAATGAAACACAGCAAAATGGCAGGAAATAAAACGTGGCTTACCAGTTATAACAATGTAGGATTAAACACACCAGTTAAAAGAAAATAAATAGTAGAATGGATAAGAAACAAAGCCCATAAATATGTTGCCTACAAGAGACACATCTAAGAAATGAAGAAAAATTAAGACTAAACAATCAAAGGCTGGAAAAAAAATATACCATGCAAAAGGCATCCACAAAAAATCAGGAGTAACAATACTAATCTCAGATAATAGATTTGAGGATAAAAACCACCATAAAAGGTAAGAAAGGGCACTATATGGTGATTAAAGGTATAATAAACCAAGAACGTATATGAAAACATATAAGGACCAAATGATAGATTTACAAAATACAAAAAATTATGGTTAACATACCTAAAGAAAGAGCCACAATAGTGGTAGGAGACTTTAAGACATCATTCTCATCAAAAGATAGGTCACCTCAAAAGAAACTTAACAGACATAAATAATACCTAAACTATACAACCAGCCAATGAGGCCTTGTGAATATAGTGAGGGTACTGCCCTTAGCTAAGTGCTCATGATACTTTCTTCAGAACTGATTATATATTAGGACACAAAGTAAGCCTCAACAAATTGAAAAGTATTGAAATATTATAAAGTATCTTTTCAGACCCCAATCTCATAAAAGTAATTAATTAATGACAAGAAGGTAAATCTTATAAAACCACCCACAAAAAAGCTAAATTGCACCCTGCTAAATGTATTGCGATGGGCAAGTCTGCTGTTAGGGACCTCTTTAAAGTACTCAAGAGAAACAGTGTGTCTCTGGAGACTAAGGTGCGTCTGATACAGGCCATGGTCTTTGCAATTACTTGTTATGCATCATAGAGTTGAACAATGACTAAGGAGGATGGAAGGAGAATTGATGCCTTTGAGCTGTGGTGCTGGAGAAGAGTATTGAATGTGGACTGCCAAGAAAACAAACAGATTCATCCTAGAGAGGGTTAAACAGGGTTACTCCTTGGAGGCAAGGATTCTGGGGGGCTTCGTCTGACATATTTTGGACATGTTGTAAGGAGGGAGAGGTCCTTGAAGTGGGACATCAAGCTTGGGAGGGTGGAAGGACGGCGCAGGAGGGGAAGACCCTCTATGAGGTGGATTGATTCAGTGCCTGGGGTAATCAGGATGGGTGTGTCAGAGGTAATGCGATTGGCACAGGATAGAGCAGGGTTTAGGGCTGTTGTACATAGGGTCGCAATGAGTCGCAAGGGACTTGACAGCACATAACAACAACAACAACAACAAACAACAACAACAGAACAACAATATGGATTAAGGCTCAATATCAAGAAGACAAAGGTTCTCACAACTGGACCAATTGGCAGCATCAGGATTTGTGAAGAGATTAAGATTGTTCATAGCTTTAGTTTGATTGGCTCCACAGTCAGCACTCTTGGCACCAGCAGCCAGGAAATTAAAAGACTTATTGTGATGGGAAAGTCTGCTGTTAGGGACCTTTCTAGGGTACTGAAGAGCAATGGTGTCACTTTGGAAACTAAAGTGTGCCTAATACAGGCCATGATTTTTGAAATCACTTGCTATGCATCAGAGGGCTAGACAATGACTAGGGACGATAGAAGGAGAATTGCAGCCTTTGAGCTGTGGTGCTGGAGATGATTATTGAATGTATCATGGACTGCTAAGAAAATGAACAGGTTCATCCTAGAGAGGGTTAAACCAGGCTGCTCCTTGGAGGCAAGGATTCTGAGGCTTTGTCTGACATACTTTGGACATATTGCAAGGAGGGACTGATCCTTGGAGAGGGACATCATGCTTGGGAGGGTGGAGGGACAGTGTATCAGAGAAGACCCTCTATGAGGTGGATTGATTCAGTGACTGGGGTGTCAGA
>NW_006400244.1:575341-581751 GCF_000299155.1 Elephantulus edwardii | reverse complement strand
TACAGCACCCGGTATTCCCAGGCGGTCTCCCATCCAAGTACTAACCAGGCCCGACCCTGCTTAGCTTCCGAGATCAGACGAGATCGGGCGCGTTCAGGGTGGTATGGCCACAGACCAAAGAAGCCAGGCGCCACTTGTATACATGTGGGTGGATGCCTCTTGCAGAGGAGGAGGCGGAGTTGACACTGATGGAAATCACTCAGAGAACAATTGAAGTGCGGTTCCATGGTCATCAGTTGTAGGAAATCACATTCATCTTCTTATTGTGTCACCTCTCTACTTCTTGGAAATCATAACAGCCCTGGGTGATAAAGCTGACCATTTCTTTCTGTGTGCTTCCGGGCTCCAAATCCCACTGGAGAATTCATCTATTATTAGGACTAACTCATTCGGAATTAGTGTGGGTTTCAAGCAGGGAGTAACTGTGTCATGCTATATGGGAACCCGAAGCCTGCTGTCTTCCTCTCCGCCTGCTTAAGACCAAACAGTCATTGCACCTTGGGTGCAGAAGAAGTCACTTGGGCACTGTCATCGCCCTCAAGATAAAAAATGGGTTTTTGGGGGTTTTTTAAAAATTCACTATCCAAATCAGAAAACCATCCTAACATTGCACTCACTGCTCAGCTGTCCGACAGCCTTCACCTTGAAAATATTCTTCCCCCACTACCTCTGATTTCTTGGTAGCAGACTAGTGGGTGACCTTTCCTGTGAGAATGGTTTCTTAGGAAGGCACTGCAAGGGTATTAGGTCTTCACTTGGCATAGGTGTTCCCCACAGGAAGGTGGCTGCCGTCAGAACAAGCTGACTGCCCTGTAGTCCGTTCTGATTTATAGCAACGCTCTGCTGGGTTTCTGAGGCTATAAATCTTTATAGGAGTAGATTCCTCCATTCTGCTTCCTAGAGTGGTGGTGGGTGGATTTGAGCCCCTTTACCTCTTGTTAAACATTCCTCTTGTTATGGTGCCACCTCTCTACTACTTGGAAATAGTAACAGCCCTGGATGATAAAGCTGACCATTTCTTTCTGTGTGCTTCCGTGCTCCGTGTAATGCACCGTGTAAGGCACTGTGTCACACCGGCATGGTTCCTTTACAGAGCAGGAAAGCTACTGTTGCTGAAACAGCCACCAATGGCAAATGACTCTAGAGCCCATGCATATATCCCAGTCAACGCATGTATAATGTCCCCTCAATATTATCTCCCCTTTGGCCACACCCAAAACATCCAGTCAGCTTGTGATATGGAAAGATGTAGCAAACCTCATCCAATTGAGGTCAAGGGGTCTGTCAAATTTCCAAAGGCCAAGAGCATTGAGGACAGAGACACCTGCCTCCAGTCACCTCTACTGTGGCTGTTTCTCAGCTGGGCCACCCCAGGGTTTCCATTTGCAAGAGAAGATGTTACATGCCTTTGGAGTCTTTGGGGATCAGTTCACTCTCAATTTGGCCAGTCTGCTCCTGCAGACCACCCTTCCCCACCCCCATGTATGTACATCACCAGAGGTTCTGGGATTGAGTCTCTGTAAGTGTGCTCTTAGAAAGCACTCCCAAAGTCTGGCAGCCAAGTTCACCTCGGGGGCCTTCGTCCTCCATGTTAAAGAGTTTGTGTGAGACAGAAGTGAACCTGCCCACATTGAAAGGGACTTCTGGATGGGGAGTAGATTGGGCAGCTTCCTTGGGCCCTAAGAGTTGTGTATCTTTCCCCACTATTAGGGAGCGCAGGTGGCATAGTGGTAAGAAGCTGCACAGTAATCCCAAAGGCATGCAGTTCTAATCCACCAGGGAAGTTTGCTGTCCAAGCACCCATAGAGTCCAAAGGAGGAAAGAAGAGATTGTACCCAGCTTAGCTCTGCTGTCCTTTGGGAATCACACAGTTTAGCTCTGCAACAGAGTCCCCTTACTAGTATGTTAGCCTCACAGGGCTGTGTTGAGGATAAAACATGATGTTAGGAAAGGCCACGTGCACAGGACCTCCTGTGACACACAGGGGTATCAGGGACAGATGAAGGGAGCTCAATGTGGACTTTATTCCAGAGTCCCTGCTGGTGGCAGTCTTGCTTATAGCAGCCAGAGCTGACCTGGAGCCCAGGTTGGGGGTAGGGAAGGGTCAAGGAGAACAGCAGACCACAGGGCCAACAGGAGGAGGACTCAATGTCCCCAGGCTCAAAATGAGAGTGTGGAATTCACTCTCTAAGAGAGAAAGTGTATTGGTTCTGGAGGCAGCCTGTGGGGGCCAGGGGAACCAGGCCTGGATGCCAGGATGAGGAAGAGGATGGACACAGGAGCAGCCAGCAAAAAGGACACCTGAGTTATTCAATTGACTGGCAGGGGGCTTGCTGGTCATCTTGTTACCATGCTGATCCAGGCCTTTTAAGGTTGTCTGTCCCTCTTTAAATAATCCCAAGCACACAGCCAAGAGGGAAGGCGAGGAGACAGGAGTGAAGGTGAAAGACACCGTTATGAGAAAAGATACATTAAAGGGGATTAAGTCATTCTGCAGAAATTAAGAAATAGAGACAGGCCTTTTGCCAAGTATCTCATGAGTTAACATAGCTGACTGACTTCCGCACTTGAGGGTGCTTCTGGGCTTTAAATCTGGCCCAGTGAGATGAAGTTGAGGGAATTAAAAATTTGTTGGGTAGTTCTGGACCATTGATCTTAATGTCACCTATCTAAAACACTATTTGGGTTGCTTGTAGGTGGGTGCGGGGATGGGAAGGTATCAACCTTTACTACCAATGTTGGGCTGAAATGTTTAGCCCAGGGGTGTTTCCTGGTTTTGAGAAGGTAGGGCTTGGTTCAAACTATTTTGTTTGACCTTTGCCTCCTAACTTGACTTTTTCAGTCTTTCCTTATATCACTGGCTGTTTGCTTTAATATTCCTTCCACCCAACCTCCATTTCATGCTTGACTTAACCAATTCTGGCATTAACAATCTGAGGACGGGCATATCTTTTCCTGTTCCCAACCCTTACAGTGAGGATACTCTAGGGGGCCGGAATGAAACTCTCTACTTTGAGACCAATGGGCATTTGTTCTTCCCCAGCATGGTGTTGCTATGGGCCTGAAGTATGCGCTATCCAAGCTAAGCATGCTCTCTTCAATGAAGTCCAATCTCCAGGTCCACCTTTGACTTTGTGCTTTTGTAGAGAGTAAAAATGCACAAGAGAAGACTACCCAGCTTTCAACCCGTGTAGCTGCTGAAGGATTCGAACCGCTAAAGAGGTACCACCTTTGGGCTAGCAGCACAACTCCCTAGGCACTGGGCCACCAGATTTTCCATTAGGTTAAAGTCCAAAGCAATTTTAAAAAACCCAGAAATATCTTAAGGGCAATGTTCAAGGACAGCCCCCCACAGTCTCTCAGGCCAGGCTCCAGGAGGTTCCTGGGGTAAAGAGGGCAGAGTCCAAATGTCCCTGGGAATGGATTTCCTTCTCACACAGCAGCACTGAACCAGGCTGCTGTGTATTCAGCTTTGAAAGGACTTTGTGGCACTGGGACAAACCGCAGACTCGATTGCACGGCCCTACTGCGGCATGAAACTCAGAGGGACCCTTTAGAGGCTGGCTCTTCCCAGGGCCACTCAGTGGCCTTGGCCATGAGGGAGGTCAGCCTGGGTCACTAGGTTGATGTGAGGCAGGGTCCTCTTTCTTGGAGCATCAAGCAGCCCTCAGGGCAACTCCAGCCTGGGATCTGATTCCTTCCGGTCTGTTCCATTTCCCTCTGAGCACCCAGTGGCAGCATTCTGTGCTAGGTGGTGGCCTGGAGTCCTCAGAACGTCCTCTCTGTGTCCACGGTCCCACATGTACTCAGAAACAGTGCCTGGGAACAGTGGTGATGAACTGATAGTTCTTCCATATTCCTAGCCCCTCACAGGTTCCCACTCCCCAAGGTGGTTTTATCTACAATGTGGGGTTGGGGGGGGGCATTGGTAAAGGGATGTCTGTATTCCAACTGTGTGCAGCTTCCCTGCCCTGCCTGGGTCCTCTGCACTACCATGCAGGAGGGCCCAGAGCAGAAGTTCCCAGGGCCTGCCTCCATTTCTATTCTCTTTGCTTTCTGGACCAAATGTTTACTTTTTCTTACATCTCTCTATGGATTTTTACTTTTGAGGCCCCTGTGGGGAGGCGGAAAAACCAGTCAGTTCCAGGTCCCATACCTTGGTCCACCCTGGAGATGGCCAGTCCCCTAGCCCAAAGGGCTCACACCCTTTTCATTGACCAACTCAGACTTACCCACAAGCCCAGTGATTTCTTTTTCTTTTCTTTTCTTTTTTTTAAATGTTAATGAAAGTTTACAGAGACTTAGGGTTTCCAGTCATTCATTGCTGCACTTTTCTCCCTGCCCACCCCCTTCCCCATACCCTTTTCTCCTGAGAGTAAAAGAAAAACTCTTTCATTGCTATGCAATCCCCCCACCCCAAGTCCACTGTGCTGTGCAGTCTTCATTCTGGACTCCTGTCATGACAATAATACCTAATCATATATCCCTTTTAAACAGTTCTCTCCCACATCTGTTTCAATGCAGTGTACCTCATTCCTCCCCTTCTTCTCAACCTCAATGTCAGTCCTGTTTTACAATAGTGGCCCTATGCAATATTAGTCCTTTTGTGAATGAGATATTTCACTCAGTATAATGTCCTCTAGGGTCATCCACTTAGCATAATATTTCATGAGTTCATTGTTTTTCAATGCTGCATAATATTTCATTGTGTGGATATACCAGAGCTTCTATATCCATTTATTTGTTTATGGGCACTTGGGTTGTTTCCAGCTCTTTGCTATTGTGAACAAAGCTGTAATAAACATGGGTGTGTATATATCTGCTTGGGTAGCGGTTATGGTTTCTTTAGGGTAAATTCCCAGAAGTGGAATTGCTGACTCAAATGGTATTTCTATTTGCAACCTTTTGAGAAAGCACCATACTGCCTTCCAAAATGGTTGCACCATTTTGCACTCTTACCAATAGTGAATAAGGGTTCTAGTTTCTCCACAACCTCGCCAGCATTTGTTGTTTGCTGTTCTGTAAAATTTTGCTATTCTTACTGGGGTGAGATGATATCTCATAGTTGTTTTGAGCCCAGTGGTTTCTAACCCCACTAGCAGTTGCTCTGCAGTCCCAATGGTTCCCTAAAATCACTTCAACATTTATTGTTGAGATCTATTGTTGAGCGCTTACTTTCACTCTGCTCTGAGCAGTTTCTACTTCTGGAATCCTCGTGCTGGGCTTCCCCTCAAGAGTGTTCTGGGTTTCCAGGCTCCCCAAGTCATGTCTCTTCCTCCCTTGTACCTAGAGCTTCACCCTGATCCTCTTCCTTGGGACCTCTTTCTGACCACTCCCTGTCAGGATACATCCATCTCCTGGTCAGACCCAAATCCCAACCCCAACATGCCTATCCTCTGACTTAGAGACAGGCCCACTGTTTAATCATCCCCCTCAGAACAGTCCATCATCTGGTCACATCCCTGTCCTTTCCTGTGGCTTCCCCTAGCATGTGCTCCATGAAGCCTATGGAGTGTCTTCCAAGCCCTTCCAGCCCCTGTGCAATCCCAATGGACAGTAGAAGGCCTTGTGGTCCTGAGTGTGAGAAATGTTGATACCCTGGACAATATCTCAGCTCTTGGTATCTGGTGGGTTCATATAATTTCCCAACTAGGACCTTCCCCCATGGATCTCTGGAGAGAAGGACCTTCAAGTCATTGATAAATTGTCCTGAGTGTTGACTGGACAAACCCTCAAGAAATCCAATCCAAATCCAATTAAGCCAGAAAAAGGCTTTATTAAATGATTTTGCAAAATTCGGCTCCTAAGCCTAAAAAAGGAGCAGACTGGAGTGCTTTCCCAGCCTGCCACTTCCTATTCCCTAGCTCAGATGTGGTGTCCTTCTCCGGATTCCTCACTCACTGAGTACTTTGGGGTAAACAGTCTTCATGGGTGTCGCCTAAGTTTTATCACTTCCTTTATGGCCTCCATTACCCTCCCCCTCATCCTGTTCACTGCACATTTCCTGGGTGCAGAGCTTCTGTGCACATCAACTAATGTTTTATGTCCCCTGTGGGTCATCTTGTGACCCTATTTACTCTAGTTCTTGTGCTTTTTACCTTGAAGATGAACTGAAGGGTGCTGAATTCTATTCCTTAAGAGACTGAGCTGGGAGTGAGGTATCTCAGTCGCAAAGGGACAAATGCTATATGGTGCCACTGTTGTAGAATGAGGCTGACATCGGGATGGGGGTAAGACTGAGAAAAACTGGATGAAATACGTTTACAGCATTGAAGTCTTTGGGGGAGAGAATATTTTCTATTTTAGGGCATTATGTTTATCGTAAGAGTACAGAATGAGGGTTGCAGAGTGGATTATATTTGGGGGTTGGGGGATGTGTGTGGCGGATTGCGTACCAATGAGGGAGTTTT
>NW_006400244.1:567649-575241 GCF_000299155.1 Elephantulus edwardii | reverse complement strand
GTAGATGTTCATTGAAATGAAAAATAAAGAAATTTTTTTTAAAAAAAGAGAAAAAAAAAAGATACTGAGCTGGGCTGGGACTCCTTCCATTAACAAACTAGCACCCGGCAGTGGCATCACCACTCCGTATCAGAATTTACCCCATGAACCTACCACCGCTGGGCCTCTACAGTGGAGACGAACTCCTGCAAGCCTGTGGAGGTGCATCCTGGGTTCTTGAGGGACTTGTGGGCAGGGGTTGGAGTGGAAAACCACTGCAGTTACCAAAAGTCAAGATAGGTAGTTTATTTCAGCATGTTGTGCAAGGCCTGATCACTCCTTGAAGAAACCTGATAATTTCTAAGGTGACCAGACCAGAGACCAGACCAGACAATAAGGCTCTAGGCTTAATCACAAAAGCCCATACCCAAGTTAATTAACAGCCCCAAATTCTGAGCAAAATATCATCTTCCCTAGTCCTCCCTAAAACCCCTATAAAAAGAAACTGTCATTAATTGCCCACATGCCATTTTGACCTTCTCCAGGCACGGTCACTTGGCGTCCCTCTCAGACCAAAAAATAAAGGCCTGTTTGTTTCTTGGGACCAGCTTCTTTCTCTCTCTCTCTCACTCTCAACTCTTTTTTTCTAACATTGTGTAAAAGGGAAAAGATAGGTAAAGAGATAGGGCAGCTCTTCCTGTGATTTCATGTTTGCAACCTACAAAAGACATGTTGTTGTTGTTGTTGATTGCCTTTGAGTTGAGTACAACTCATAGTGACCCTATGAACAAAAGGCTTGAAGCCCCTCTACAACTACCAACATTTATCAAAGTTCATAGGATTTCCGGAGGCATGTTATTTAGGAAGTGAATGCCACTCCTGCTTCCAACAAAAGACATACACATGTTTACACCAAGGTACTAAAAGAGGTACTCATACAATTTTCTCCCTGGTATCTTTCTTAGAGAAGAAGAGATCTTTGAAATACACAGCAAACCCACATTTACAACTTACCAGAGCCATAAATAAACAAAACCAACCAAACAACCAAACAAAAAAACCAACTTACCAGAGACACAAGACTTTTACAGGCACAGGAAGAGGGAATATACACTAGTGTCATGAAAGCCACACTCAGTCCAGGTTAACGGGGTGGAAATGGAAATGCAGCAGGTCTTAAGCTAAGTTCCTTTGCTCTTTATGGTTACTTCTCTATTAAGATGTGGATATTGTATGTCATAAAAAAGAATTTTACTAGGAAGGTGGGTGAAACTCAGAAGCAACAGACTGGATTGGCTTTTTTAATTTGCCACAGGACTTCAGAATTGGCTGTTTCTGCAGGGCTCACACATGGCTGAATGCTTTCCTCTACAACAGATCCCTGGAGCCCTCAATCCTGGCAGAAGGCTTTGGGATAGTTCAACTCTTCCCTCCATTTTGTGGGGTACAAAATCCAAACCTTGTGCTTCTGAACTCCTCCTGGGCTGTCAGACATGCCGAATGAGAACATAGGACAAGTCTCTGAGACGAGGCCCTGACTCACCTTCACAGGTGTCTTAGAAGACACAGCCCAGATAGTAGTGTCAAGAACCAACCAAGGTCCTTTTGCCTCACACAGCCCAAGTCCAGGCTCCATAATGGCTCACCTATTAAAGAGGCCAGCTTGGAATTATGGCCTCCTAGGGCCTGGACAAGAGCCAGTTCAGATTTCACATGGTCCCTGATTGTGCAGCAAGGCTGCCAAGCTGAACATGGTCTCTGCTAAGGTCAGAGAGAGGAAAGGGAATGTCAGCAAACAAGGGGTTCTTTCCGTAGCCACGTGCCAATAAGACAGATAGATTGCAATATCCAAAACACTTTGTTGCAGATCTGGGAGAGCAAAGAGAATCTTCTCAAAACTGTTATTGGCTTTTATACTTGAGTTAGGTACTCATCTACTTAACATATTACTGTCTTTAGGTCAAAGTAACAAGTTTCTTACATTCAAAAGTATACTTTACATACAGTTTCTAGTAAACAGACAGCTTAAAGTGCCATTTATATGGCTGAGAAAAGGACAGTTTCAAAAGGTAAATGCTATTTCAGGAAAAATGCATGAAGCTTAAGATAACCTGTTTGACTAAATAGAAGTTAATTAGGCCATTCATCCAGTTTTGCAGGCTGGAAACCCAGGATATCAGGAAGGACATTAGTTTAATTTTGAGCTACATCATGTGTTTTAATAATCCTGAACTTATGAATACTACTCTATCAGGAACACGGAGACAAGGGTCCAGGAAAACAGAAGTGGGACCAGCAGGAATTGCCTTGGCTTTGGGAGGACACCCTCCCAAGCATGATATCCTTTTCCAAGGAATAGCCTCTCATAGCCATATGTCCAAAGATTGAGAGATGAAGCTTTGTCATTGTTGTCTCTAGGGAACACTCTAGGGGATCAAAAAGATATAACCATTTTGTCAGTATCATCTGTCACAAAAACGGCTATATGCTAAAGCCAAATATGTTGATATTTTTCCCCTTCACGTTATGTGCATTTTTGTAGCTTAAGAAATCATTAATATAATACTCTGACCTGATCTGGGCTATAGTCTTCGCAATTACGTGCTATGCATCAGACAGTGACTAGGGTTGATAGAAAGAGAATTGATGCCTTTGAGCTGTGGTGCTGGAGAAGAGTGTTGAATATACCATAGACTGCTAGGAGAACAAACAGGTTTGTCCTGGAGAGGGTGAAGCCAGAATGTTCCCTGGAGTCAAGGATTCTCCTTGGAGAGGGACATCATGTTTGGCAGAGTGGAGGGGAAGCGAAGGAGAGGAAGACCTTTGGTGAGATGGATCGATTCTGTGATTGGAGAGGTGGGAATACATGCGTTTGAGATGGCTAGGTTGGCACAGGATAGAAGAGCATTTAGAGCTCTTGTACATAGGGTAGCTATGAGTCGCAAGTGACTCGATGGCACATAACAACAACAACAAACAATATTCTGATAGGATTTTTAAAAAGATCTTTATGTCATGGTTGTAGTATTGGCAAGCACTAATATACAAAAACTAAGGAATTACAAGTGAAAAAAAAAGATCTTTATGATCACACTTTCAGTTGACATAGAAGGGCTGCAACCCACTGATGGGGAGCCCTGATGGCACAGTGTGGAATGCACTGGGATGCTTCCTGACAGGTTAGGGAACTCTGATCATAAGAAGCTGTGCTGCAATCCCATTATGGAGAGGAGTTATGGGCTCACTCTTCTTCTCTTGTGCTGACCTTTCCTGCCCTAATGGTGTGACTTGGCAACAAATCTGGACAAAAGGAAAGTAAATTCTGTTTTGTCTTGGAGAAAATATTTTGGCTTTTCCTGGCCCTTGGGCTTCTCAAATGTTAAAATTGACTTGCCAAATGCCATCATACCATTTCATTGGCATTTTGACTGAGGATGAATCACCAATAAGAAGTGGCATCATTACCATAATTGCCTTCCCTCTGTGGACATGGCTGGTCTTCCCATTGATTTAGTTCTCAAGTGACTCTCAGCCAGTTTTCTGTCAAATTTTGTACATCTTAGGTTTATTGCCAGGCACACAACAATTTATGATTTCATTGCTTGCTTGCTTCCTTTCTTAAGAATCTTTAGTAAAAAAACATACTAATTGCTAAACCAGTAACGGCTTGGAAGCATTCATAAGATGGCATATTATTCATATTCCGTAGTTTGCAGGTGACAGATATATTCTAGAATAATTTGGAAGCTAACCTTAGCACCTCTGGATAGTGGATGATACTGAGTACTGGAAATCTTACCCAAGTATGTTTCTTATGGTGGTAGTTCAGTGGCAACAATGGGAATTAAGGTTTCATCATTAAAACATTGACTTGCCTGGTGTAATATCAGGAGATCTCCTGCCTGCTGGCACCAAGGATGGATCTAAATAAGATGATATCATTGACAATTTCAATCTTCTCTCCATCTATCATGATGTCGCATATTGGTCCAGTGGCAAATACTTCTATTTTCTTGATCCATAGAGTTAATCCATCTTGTAATCCACAGAGTGCTTGTTAGAGAGGGCCATTTATTCCTGCCCCTTCCCTCCACATGCAAGGTTGGCATTAAAAAATCTCGGTTTTTACAAAAGGAGAGACAAAAAAGAGTTAAAGCCAACAGTTCTTTTCACTTCTCTCTAAACAGAAGGGGAGATCTGAGGGTCTAATCTGTAGGGAACTGTCTTGTGACCCAAAGTCTGCATATGTCTGGCAGTTCAAATCCACTACAAAAGAAAGATAGGTAAAGATAGATATATCTTGTTTTATGCGACTTTGGGAACTTAATGGAGGATAAGCTCTGAATCAATTCCAATGTCACAGTGATATATGTGCAGCAGTAGGAAAGAAACATTTATGTTTTATATGCAAGGGTATGACCCTCTGACCTGCCAGCGAGAGGATGCCCTCCTGGAGAAGGTCATGATTCCACATTTCTAGCTGGCCAGGATGAACCTTCAATAAGTTGTGAAGTCCCTTGATATCCTGAGCTGAGGGTAGCTGTTAGGAGCAAAGCTGCAAAAGGGATTAAGGTATCTTCCCTACTGAGCCAGGCTGTTGGCAAAAGAGATGGAGCGCACAAAAGTGCTGAGCCAGAGTGGGCAGAAAGCTCTGCAGTTTAGAAGCTGCTCCTTTTCTACAAACTACATGGTCTAGTGGGAAGAAGCTGTGCTGTCAACCTGAAGGCACACAGTTCAAATTCCCCAGCTGCTTCATGGGAGACAGATGGGCCTCTGAAAACTGGTTAGAGGATCATTGCTGGAAGGGGCCAACTCTGCCTATGAGTTGCTTCTGACTTGACAGCACAATATAACAACAATATAAAAAGCCATAGGTCTGGAAACAACAAAAAAAGTCACAGCTCAAAAACCAAAATTGCTCCGCCCTCTCCCTGCTCAGGAGAAACATGGCAACAGTGAGGCCACCTGTGTCTCTGCGGAGCCTCTGACTGGCTCTGGGCACTGAGCGGGTTTATTTCTGATGCAGAAGTAGATCCCAATCCCCCTCCTTATTGCAGCCACTGCCTGGGCCATGCGGGGCTGTGTTACCGTGCCACCAGCTGGCCTCCAAGGCCAGAGTCTGATAACTCAGAGATCATGAAACCTGTGTTTATAGATAAGAACATCCAGAGCATACTCATCAAGAGGGCAGGTTTGAATTTGCAGAAGATTTTAAAGCCAGCTGTGTAAGAACTGAAGCCTCCCACCAGTAAGCTACAAGGAAGGCAACTGAAACAGTTAAGTCAAGTTTAAAAATGCCACCAGTTCTGGAAGAAGAGTACCAATAAATGATGTGTTACCAGAAGGTAAGATTTTAGAAGGAACAGCAGCAACCAAATACATGTTTACTGACATATCTTACAAAGTACCATACCAGGTTTTATTGTCATCAGAGAACCAAGTGACACACTACGCAAAGCCTCTTGGGAAGAACGAGACCAGATGATATAAATTTATTTTTCAAAAGAAGATCGTAGAGTTTTAATATCGATAATTTTCAAGGAAGAATATCTTAAGACCATGTACATTCGGGACTGGCATGCTGATGTCCTCAATCTATGTGTTGCTCAGTTTGAGACAGATTCTGCAGAATATATTAAGGCTCATCGCCAGACCTATAAAGATATAGATATACAGGGGAAACATGACCTTTTTTACATTAAACAAGACATTTTGGTGGAATGGCTTGGTATAGTATAAATAAGAAAAAGACTGATGGCTTGTTGATTGACCAGATTCAGAGAGATTTGGTTGGTGACACCATTAGCCTGGTCCTGCTGCCATCACATGGCCCATCCACACAGCTAGTCAGCACAGCAGGCCAAAGAGCAAGTTGCTAAGGGACTGAACTTAATTAAGGTCTTTGCAAAAACAGAAGCACAGAAGAGAGAGGATGTGTAGAATTAACACTGAAGGTATATCAAGATGCATTCAGTAGCCATTCTGCCGCTTTCTGAAAGTATTTTTTTTACATATATAAGCTTCATTTTACCAATAGCAATAAGGTTTCATGTTGTTAATATCGAACCCAATGTTTAAAAATGTCCAAATTAAAAAGTATCAATTTGTACTGTTAAAAAAGAATATTAGGGTTTTTTGGTTTTTTTTTAAAAAAAAGCCACAGCTCATATCTAATGTTGTTGTTAGGGGACATCAAGTAAGTTTTTGTCTCAGAGACTCCCGGTAAGAGAGCAGAGCTGCCTCACAGGGTCTTCAAGGACGGTCCTTTTCTAGAAGCAGACTCAGGTCTTGAGCCTGAAAAACTTTTAAATAGGTCTAAAGTCACAACCTTTGGATGAGCAGCTGAGATTTAACCATTTCACAATCTGGCCTCCTTTCACAACTGAGCCAAAATTTTACACATAGCAGGAAAGCACGCGTAAGATTACAACTGCACGTAGTGCTGGGAAAAAAACCATGGAAACTCATTAGAGAGGGTATGGCTCTGGTGGCCTAGCGATAAGAAGCTGTGCCGCAACCCCGAAAACACGCAGTTTAAATCCATCAGCTGTTCTGCAGGAGGAGAAGGGAGGCAATCTCTTCCCCAGTGATTTAACTTTTTCTGAAAACCTGCTGGGGGGGTTCCAACTCAATAGTAAACAACAGCAATAACAAAGGCACACAGTATGAATCCACAGGGAAGCATAGGCAGAAAGATGGGCAATTTCCTTCAGTGAGATTTACTGTCCCTGAAAACCCACTCAGGGTCAGCTGTGGGTCAGTTCTCTCTGCTATACATCCTTATATAAGTGTCCGCAGGGCACCTGTCATGTGACTGGTAGCTCAAGTCAAATGGCTGCTTTCTCTAATATGTAAATTCCTTTAAAACAAACAAAACCAAGCATACAGTGGAGAAAGGGGCTTGAGGATTTGATAAGGCACAGTTCACAGAAAAAAAGTAACTGGATGTGCTCCTCTCTGAAAAGAGTAAATGTAACCCTGAGAAAAACATTGTCATTCACCAAGTAGACTTAACAGCAAAGCTGGGTGGCTGATCGAGGAAAACCTGGGTGCTCACTGGCTGTGGCCACAAGCCCCAACGCAGACGGTCATGCGATTGCACTTCTCAGAGCAAACCCTCTATTGCGGTTCACACATGCACGTTAAGAAAGTAGAGTCTGAACAGCCTGGATGTCCACAGGAGGCTGGGAGGGGGAAACCATAGCCCTTCACAAAGGTCCACATATGGAAGCTTGACCATCATTCTCCTGTGGAGCAGCTGACGGATTCAAACCGCGTGCCTTCAGGATTGCAGGGCAGCCTCTTACCACTAGGCCACCAAAGCTCCCTGAGAAGATACTGTTTGTTATGTGCCATCCGGTTGACTAAATGACTCTGTGAATAGTAGCTCTGAATCCTGTCCTATCCTGACCAATCTCACCATCTGTGACACACATGCCCCCACTGCTGCCTGTCCAAGCAGAAGTCCTTCTCCAAGGACTGGCCCCTTGCAACAATATGCCCCAGTATGAAAAACAGAGCTTCAAAACCCTTGCCTCCAGAGAGCAATTTGGTTTTAACCTAAGACGGATCTGTTTGTTCTCTTGGCAGTCAACAGTATGTTCAATACTCTT
>NW_006400244.1:559319-566294 GCF_000299155.1 Elephantulus edwardii | reverse complement strand
AATGTACCCTGGACTGCCAAGAAAACAAACAGATTCATCCTAGAGAGGGTTAAACCAGGCTACTCCTTGGAGGCAAGGATTCTGGGGCTTTGTCTGAGATTACACTAGTGAGTAAAAAAATTAAAAAGCTAGTACAGGGCAGACATAGAATATGCTACCTTAGGTGAAATACACAAAAGAAATCATGTGCAGATTTTTTACACACACATGGTGGGGTAAGGAAGTCTCACAGCTATCCCCAAACCAAAAGTCAAACTCATTGCATCAGAAGCAATTAATAATAACTAACAGTCCATTGGGTTTCTGAGGCTGTAAATCACAAGGAGGAGACTGCCCAGCTTTCTAACTTGGAGTGGCTGGTGGATTTGAACCACCAGAGAGGTGTGGACTTTGAGTTAGTAGCCTGGTGCCCTAGAGACATGCCACCACAGTTCTCCATCCTCAAATAGAATGTTGGTTTTGGATTGGTGTGTTTGTTTGGTCTTTTAAAAATGTTATTTTATTGACTACTTTGTGAACACTGCTGTTGGTGTATACAGTCAAGTTGGAATCAATTCATAGCTGACCCCACACACACACCCAATGGGCTTTCAGAAGCTATAGATCAAGGGAGCTCTGGTGGCCTAGTGGCAAGAAGTTGCACTAAAATCCTGAAGGCACATGGTCTGAATCCACCAGATGCTCAACTGAAGAAGGAGGGGCAATCTCCTTCTGTGTCTGCTGGATTTGACTCAAGGGTACACAAAAGAAAAGAAAGGGGAAAAAACTGTAAAATCACACGGAAGAGAACAAGCTACCCATCCTTCTCCTTCAGGGCCACGGTGGATTACAAACCATATGCCTTTAGGTTGGCAGCACAACTCCTTACCACTAAGCTATGAGAGCTTTGCTCAAATAGATTTTCATGAAACCTGTAAGCCAAAATGGTGTGAAGTAAAGAAGTGATTCTATAACTATGGGGTGAAAATTTGTGAGTGCACTCCTAGGCCTAAAACTTAAGTCTACCAAATTATATCTAGCAATAAGTTAGATAAAAAACCAACACTAACAGCGTTATTTCCACCATCTTGGAGCCCATGACAGCCTCCTAGGAGCAGGACTTCTAAAGCACAAAGATGGCTGGGAGGCTGAGTTGCAAAGACACTCTTGCTGGCTATATACAAGGTCTCTGGAACCAGAGGGAGCACACAGCTCTTCTTAAAATTTAAGATGTTTTGGGGGTGGGATGGGTGGGGAGAAAAGTGCAACAATGAATGAATGGAATTTCAAAATCTCTGTAGATGTTCATTGAAATTAATAATAAAAAAGGAAAAAATGTAAGATGTTTATGCTTGAGATGAAAGAGAATTCTATTTAAGCAAGAGATGTGCTTATGTTTGTTGTTGTTGTTATGTGCCATCAAGTCACTTGCAACTCATAGAACTCTGTGTACAACAGCTCTGAACTCTGCTTTATTCTGAGCCAACCTTATTGTCTCTGACACATCAACCTCCATGGTCCCAGTCACTGAATCAATACATCTCATTGAGGTTCTTCCTATCTTGTCCTGTCCCTCCACCCTTCCAAGTACGATGTCCTTCTCCAAGGACTGGTCCCTCCTTGCAACATGCCCAAAGTGTGTTAGATGAAGCTTCAGAATCATTGCCTCCAAGGAGCAGCCTGGTTTCACCCTCTCTGGGATGAACCTGTTTGTTCTCCTGGCAGTCCATGGTATATTCAACACTCTTCTCCAGCACCACAGCTCAAAGCCATCAATTCTCTGTCATTCCTAAACATTGTCCAGCTTTCTGATGCATAGCACATAATTGTGAAGACATTGGTTCAGGTGCACCTTAGTTTCCAGCAACCTACATTATGCAGATGACAAAGTCCTGCTTGCTGAACCTGAGTACCTGAAGTACTTGCTGCAGGTCAAGGGTTGTAGCCTTGGATCAAAGCTCAACATCAAGAAAACAAAGATTCTCACCAGTGGGCTGACTGGCAACATCATGATAGACAGTGAAGAAATGGAGATTGTTAACAGCTTTAGTTTGTTTTGCTCCACAATCAATTCTTGGTCCTAGCAGCCAGGAGATCAAAAGATGAATTGCATTGGGAAAGTGTGCTGTCAGGGACCTCTCCAGAATACAAAAGAGCTTATGTTTATAAAGCAAAAACTAATACAGTTATTCCTGGTGGTAAACCTAACAAAATCAGAAAAATCTGGGGGAAAGTTACCTGTGCCCATGTAAATAGTGGCATGGTTTAGGCCAAGTTCCAGGGCAATCTTCCTGCTATGGCCATTGGACATAGAATCCATGTAATGCTGTATCCTTTGAGGACTTAAGCTTATTAAAAAGCAAATAAATAAAATTATGGATTTGTTATTTGTGAAAAAAAAAAACCAAAACAACAAACCACAAACAAACATAGTAAAAGCAAGAATGCTATAGTGAATACAAAGCCTGCACAAAGTGGAAATAATGCATGTCCCGTGCTGGTGAAAATCCTCTTGGGTTTCAGCCAATGAAACCAGGTTAAGAATGTTGCTGTTGTTAGGTGCTGTTGAGTATGACCCATAGCGACCCAATGAACAATGGACCTAAATGTGTCCTATCATGTGCCATCCTCATCATCTCCGATACACAAGTCCATTGCTGCAGTCCCTGTTTCAATCTCATGGAGGGTTTTCCTCCTCTTCACTGAACCCTCCACCTTTCCAAACATGTCCCTCTTCATGGAATAACCTCTCCTAAGAATATCTGTGTTTCATTGACTAAGCAAAGCATTTGACTGCGTGGATAACAATAAGTTGTGATTGACCTTGAGGAGAACAGGAATCCCCGAACACTTGATGGTGCTCATGCAAAATCTAAAATTGGCCAGGAAGCAGTTTTCAGAACACAACAAGGAAACTCTGCATGGTTCTAAATCAGGAAAGGAGTGCATCAGGGGTGTGTTCTGTCTCGATACAATCTATATGCAGAAAAGATCATTCAGTAGGCTGGGCTCTATGAGGAGGAATGTGGAATCAGATTAGAGGAAGACTCATCAACAACTCATGTTTTAAAGATGGCACAACCTTGCTTGCTGAAACTGAGTAGGACCTGAAGTGCTTTCTGTAAAAGGTCAAGGCTTGTAGTCTTCCATATGGATTAAAAACAAAGATTCTCGTCACTGGGCCAAATGGGAGCACCCTGATAGATAGTAAAAGAGACTGAGGTTGTTAACAATTATGGCTTGCTCAGCTGCACAATCAACACTATTGGCACCGACAGTCAGCAAGTCAAAAAATTAATTGCACTAGGAAAATTTGCTCCAGAGTAGAGAGAAGCAACGATGTCAGTCTAGAGACTAAGGTGCGCCTGCCTGATCCAGGCCATGGTCTTCACAATTACTTGCATCAGAGCTGAACTACTAAAGATGACAGAAGAATGGATGTCTTTGAGTTGTGGTATTGGAGAAGAGTCTTGAACATACCATGGACTGCCAAGAAACAAATAGGTCTGTCTTGGACGGGGGGAAACCAAGTTTCTCCTTGGAGGCTAAGAGTTTGAGGCTCCATCTCACACACTTTGGGCACATAAAGAGGAGGGACCAGTCCTTGCAGTAGGACATCATCTTGGAAGGGTGGAGGAACAACACAGAGGAAGACTCCAGAGATGGATTGATATAGTAACTGGGGTAACAGGAATAGGTGTGTAAGTGAGACTGGCTCAGGACAGGACAGGCTTCAGAGCTATTGTACATATAATTGCTATGAATCACAGGCAACTCGATGGCACACAACAGTGACATGCCCAAGCTTCATCATCTTTGCCTCCTAGGAACACTCTGGCTGCACCTTCCACACAATCTGTTTGTTCTTTTGGCAGTTTATGGGATATTCAGCTCTGTCTTCCAACACTCCTGCTATTATAGGTCCTTCATGAAAGCTACTTCCAAAAAGAGGCTGTTTGCACAGAATTGCTGTTATGTACCATTGAGTTTGCCTGCAATTCAGTGATCCTCTGAACCCTGCCCTATCCTGAGTAGGTCTGTCTCCGACACACCCAATGTCCCAGTTATTGTGTTAATTCATCTCCTCTGGAACATGCTGGCAAAGACTGAGCAGGGTTTCTCTGGGAGCATGGAGACACAAGCGGCTTCTTTCTGGTGATGCGGGCACAACTTTAAATAGCACCGTTACAAATACATATTTACTCAAAATGGACACCAACAGACCCTTTGAAAAGAAAAGAGAAAAAAAAAGCTAGACGCATTGGCCACTGGCTTTTGGCAGAAAAGTTCATATGTAGCTTTGAGAATGTTTCCCTGGCATCTCAGGGGGCCGAGGCTCCAGGACAGGAAGATGCTTATTATCCTGTTCATTTCCTGTGGAAGGGACCTAGGGTATCCAAAAGCTGGCGAATCCATTTCTCAGACACTGCCAACGTGTCCTGATTCTGAGATTCCCACATGCCTGACTAGGGAGGGGTCACAGCTGGGCAATGGGCCTGGGACTTGGGGATACTTTTTAGAAACCCAGTGGTGTGGAGGATCTTCCTGGGAAACTTCCTCAGCTCCAGTTAACCTCTCCTAGACAACTGACCTTGAGAGTATGTCCTGCTCTTCTCAGAAGGTGGCACAGGGCCCCAGTATTGACCCTACAGCAGGCCCAGCAATCCACTATGTTGCCCACAGGCTCATGTGGGCAGAACTCCAGGGAGACCCCACTGAGGGTGTCCAGTAGCCCTGGGTGGGGCAAAAGGGTCTAATGTGGCCAGGTATTCCAGGAAGGTTGCTGGGAGATGCGTTCCTTCTGCCGATGAAGGCAGGTCACAACCGAGCTGGACCTCAGAATACAGGTGGACAGTGAAGGAAGGCCTACATGTAGGATGAGCACTTCCTGTCATCTGGGAGTGTGGCGGGCAGGGCCAGAGGGTGGCAGCAGAGATTTCCTTTCTCCTCAGGCCTGCAAAGGCCCAGCTCTCTCCACTCACCCAGCTACTCTGTGCTGCAAGTGGACCCCCAGGCCCTATTACAGCTGCTTCCATCTCTGCTCCTGAGCTTCAGTGAGGGAGGAATACAACCCTGGATGATTCCCAGGGGCAGGGACTGGACCAGCATGAAGAGGACAAGCAGATGGTCTGTGGATGCCCTGTGAATGGGACTTGGAGAGAACAGGAACCTTGAATGGCTGAGGTGATATGACAAAGGCATAGTCCAGTGGGAGCCTGTCCACAGCAGGCAGCACTCATGAGGACAGCAGCTGAGAGAGAAGGGAGACCTTCTGCTACAGCTGGCCACAGGGTAGTCAGAGCTCCAGCTGAGAGGGACCACAGAATCTTGCAGCTGAGTAATCCTCTGCCCCATCGATGCAGGTCTGCTCAAGATGGAGCCTGGAGACTCCTTCCTCCCCAAACACCATCCTGCTGTGCCCATTCCCTGAATAGCAAGCAGGTGGGGAGCCTGAGGGGCCTGTGCTTCCACATGACTGTGATGAGAGGGCAACTCAAATCACCAACTACAAAGACTAGGCCCACTGGCAGAATGGTTCTGGAGCAGCTAGTGAGGGCGAGAAAAGGCTACATTCTCAGTTCTGAGCCTGTGGCCCACCACAGCCTCCCTTCCCCAACCTGGTGGGTGTTCACACCATGCCTCACAGGTGCAAGAGGACAGAAAGGCCCCTGAACCTACCAGCAGCATCAGACTCCAACCAGAAGTGACCACCTGACCAGGAGGCCCAATTCAGTCAACACATCCCAACTTGGCCCAGAGCCCACTCCCAAATAAAACTCAATTCTCAGATACTCCTCCCTGGACAAGAGCCAGGAGGCATCTTGAGTGGTGACCAGGCATTGTGACACTGGGACAGATGCTAGCTGTGCCCTCAAGTGACATCATCATTGCCCTATGCTGGGGGCCTTCCAGAGTCTGGTTTGACCACAAACCAGTGACAATGATTTTCTCAAGAAGTGCTGAGGAGGCATGGGTGCCCCAAGGGGCAGAGATCTGAAAGGCCCAGGCCCAGTGACCTCCGGACCATGCAAGTTGGCTCCTGTGGGCATATCCAAGGATCGTTGCAGGGGGAGAGGCTCCTGTCTCTCCACAACTGGTGACTGAAAAAAGTCTGCATGTCCTGTGGGTTGTGTGTGTGTGCACGCACAGAAGCAAAAGTATGACCACCCACTTCAATCCTTGAAGACTCCCCAGACTTGATTCCTGGGTCAGCCTGCCCAACCCCCGAGACTTGGTGTCCTCTACTCCTCCCCAAGTCAATCAAGTGGAGGCTGCTGCATGGTCTCTAAACCGTTTATTTCTCCTGACAGGGAGGTGGGCTGGATTAGGACCTGAAGGGCAGGGACACTACAGACCAAGGCAGGGGAGTGTGGCCCTCAGGCGAAAGTGGAGTTGTTCCAGCCCACGTTGGCCACATTCATGTCATAGTAATTGATGCAGACCCTGCGGGACAGGAAGGTGGGCTTAACTCCACGAAGGGCAGGGCCACTACAGACCAAGGGAGGTGAGTGTGGCCCTCAGGCGAAAGTGGAGTTGTTCCATCCCACGTTGGCCGCATTCATGTCATAGTAGTTGATGTAGACTCTGCGGGATGGGAAGATGGACTTAAGTCCCCGTCCCCAACCACTCCCCCAGATCCTCCTTGGCTCCCCCACCCCGCACCTGGTCCTCCCACATCCCCCGCCCCATCAAAGGCTGGCCCTCCGAGCCCCCAGGCGCCCCCGCACCTGTCGGGGCTTATGTGCAGCCGCTGGGAAAGCAGACCGCACAGCAGCTTGGTGTAGGTCCGGTTTTGCGCGCCGCCGATCTTGCCGATGCTGTGCAGGCTACAGAGCGCACAAGGGTCGCTTGAGCCACCGAAAGCCATAAGCTGGTCTGGGATCACTTGCACTGCGATGTACTGGGACGGTTTGCCGGTGGCCTGCGCCAGCTGCTGGGTAAGCTCAGAGAGCAGCCCGTCGGGCACGGATGCGCGAGGCACGTTAGTGTTGACCA
>NW_006400244.1:557050-559019 GCF_000299155.1 Elephantulus edwardii | reverse complement strand
CTGGGACGGTTTGCCGGTGGCCTGCGCCAGCTGCTGGGTAAGCTCAGAGAGCAGCCCGTCGGGCACGGATGCGCGAGGCACGTTAGTGTTGACCACAAACATCGGCATAATGGCGGAGAGTAGTGAGCGTGGCGTCTGCAAGTCTGGAACTGAGGGTACGTGACTGCCGCAACGTGACCACCTTCCCGCCCAGCCCGCGCCAGCCGCAATCCCACCCCCGTGACGTCGCAGGCGGAGGTCCCGCCCCCAGGCCTGGGCTCAGCTCTGATGGCCTTGCTGGGAGCTCCGCCTTCAGTGTCGTCCTGGCCGTGCTTCCCTGGCGAGCTCTGCTGAGCCTGAGCCATTTTCTTTGTGCATCTGCGTCTCCCTGTCCCTTCCATGCTCGTCAGTCGGTCCAGGGGCTGGAGAGCCCGTTAGGGGGAACGAGGATCCTCAGCCCCTAGTGCCCGCGCCTGGTGCTTGGGGAGGACCCAGCCACTTCCATTCACACGGGGCCTCCACGTGCTGTTGCCCTGCGCTCATGCAAGTGCGCCAGCCCGGGCGAGGCCCGGAGTACTTTCAATGTGGAGCTTTAGTCTGGTGCGGGCAGGGTGAATGCCGGGATGAGCGGAGATGACTAGGCCTCACGCCTGGATCAGGACCCTGACTGAGGCCACGAGCCTGCAGGCACTGCTACCACTGGGCAGAGGGGGCCTGCGGTCAAGTTGCCACCGCCATCCAGGGCCCATCTCATCCGGGGACTGATCTATCTTCAGCTCACTAGGGCCCCCAAAGCTTTTGCAATTTCTCATCCCAGCCCAGGCCAATGCTCTGTGTTCATCCCCTGCTCAGCAAGCCCTGTTAAATGGCTTTCCTTCCCAAACCTGATAGGGTGGTATTAATAAGTTCAGAATTCTCTATATCAGTTATAAACCTATAGTTCCTTTTCTTCAGCCTGCAAAACTAGTTGCTTAGCCTCCGAATTCTGTTTCCTGTCTTTAGTCATGTAGAGTAGTTTAATCTGTCTATTTACCAGAAGAGGAAATGCATCTATCCTAGATGCTGGTGAAGCTGGTTCTCCAGTCATATGTAAACAGTATGTTAATCTGCCTGTTTACCAGGAAGAGAACTGGGGCCTTCCTGAATTATTGATACATAGATGGGAACTGTCCTTTTCAGGTGTAGAAATTACTTTTTTTTTACTAACAAAAGTGCATTGTTAAATGAGCTGGAGTTTCAGCCTAGTATATAAGGCCATGACCACTCCCAGACGGGGAGGCAGTCTTAGAGGTGACTTGCTGTCTCCCACATCTGTGTAATAAAGTGCATTTATGGGTATCGCAGTCCGTTTGTCTTATTGGCGACTGACTAGGAAAGAACCCCTTGCGTTCAGTAACAAACCCATCCTGGTCCCCTTTGTCCAGCCCTTATTTCTCCCCACCCCCACAGCCCCTCCCCTTGCCACTTCCAGCTAAGTTATAACATTTTTTTGCCAGCAAGGCTGCATACACACCCCGAGGTAGCAGATCTGACCGTGCTTGCCCAGTGACACACAAGGGATCAGAGCAACTAGGCGCAGCTTCAGAGCCTGGTTGCCTCATTCTGGTGGTGGCAGCGGCTGACCAGGAAGAGCGGTTCCCTGCCACCCAGGGTGAGTCAGGGCACCCTGCAGCATGAAGGAGGCTTCCTGGGCCAGGACAGCCACTGTGTAATTTGCCATTTACTCTGGCCCTGTCCTGATTTCCACAGAAGGGTTAATGCTGAGTTTCCAGAACGACTCCTAGGCCTACTTCTCACCAGTCTGGACACCTAGCCTCAGTTTCTTCAGGTGCATAAAAGAGATTGTCAAGGGATAGTGAGGGACTCCATTTTGTAACCAATATGTCATTTTAAAATGTATAAGCCTCTAGAACAGTAAACTGAAATGGTGGGGGAAGGGGGAAAAGAGCCCCCACCCAAACATCAGCCAATCCTGTATCACCCTGTTTTC
>NW_006400244.1:532957-551855 GCF_000299155.1 Elephantulus edwardii | reverse complement strand
GCCCAGATTCGAATCTGAAATAAATTCCCTCTTGCCCTTGCATCGGTGTCGGCTCCTTGGTGACTTGGGGGGAAACTGGATTTGGGGCACAACAATAGAATTGCTACCTCTCTTCCAGGTCGGTCTCTCTCCCCCAATCCCATGAGAGGACTAAAAAACCAAGTTTCTCAGGAAATAGGGAACGCAAAAACAGTTGCACCAAGATGACAGTACTCCAGGAAAGAGCCTGGAAGGTTACAGGATGGAAGCTCACTACGCAGGAATGCATGGGAACCAAACCTCAACCAATCCCACAGGTCTGCAGGCGGGGCTATGACCAGAGTAGGAGCCAATAAAAGCTCTACGCATCTGAGGGTCCAGCTGGCAGCATTCCAAAAGGTTTGGCCCTGCACCCCTGACTTTTGAGGGGTGTTTCTTCCCCCTTTCTTTCCTCTCTCTTTTGCACTGGCCTATTTCTTTCACCTGCCATACCTGTTGCATTACCTTAATAAAACTTTTTCAATTATTTTGCTAAATTATGTGTGTGTGCACATGTCCATTCAACTCACTCTTTCATGGGAACTATTAGCAAATAGTGAAAAAAGAGAACTCGTTTTAGACATGACAGCAGAGTACACCAGAGGACAATAGGGCCAGAGGTCTTGCAATGCCCCCGCCTCCTTGTTCTTAGTGTCCAGCACGCTGCCCTGTAGTGGCCAGCCTGTGGCTGCTTGCCTGCACTTTTCTTCCTCTGATTCCAGCTCACAGTATGGACCTCAGCTCAGACCCACCCCACCTCACCCCCCGCAGCTCTGGGCAGAGGATGCTCAGTACCTGTCTTGTCCTGCAGCCACTTCCTACATCAAGCAATGACAATCCCCACCACTGAGATGCTCCCAACATTCCTACAGCAGCCCCTGGGGCTTAGTCTGTACTGGGAACTGGCCCTTTGCCACCTCGCTGAAGTGAACAGCACCATCCGGTCTTCTGAGAACTTGTGCCATTTTATCTCTAGGCACTAGCTTTAAAAGACTGACTAGTCAACTACAATCCAACACAGACAACTACAGGCTAACTCAAGGCCACTCTGAAATTCCAACTAGAAGCAGCTGTGGGCAATTCTTGTCTCCTTTTGCTCTCCCCGTTGCATGAAGGGCTCACCCTGCATGAAGTCCTGCTCCTGGGAGCCTTCTGTGGTGTGCTGTGTGCCTCTGGCAACGAGGGTGTCTAATCATTTAGACACTCTGGCACAGTCCTGCCTCCTTCTCCTGACTCGTCATTGCACGAGATGGTTAGTAATATCTTTCACTCTATTTCTACATGGGGTTCCTGCCCAGGCAGTGTGCACCATGGCCACACTGGGTGAGAGCCTCCTGACCCCATCACCTTAGGGGTGAGCAGTATGGTCTCCAGGAGGTCCACAGCCTCACCCTTGGAAATGTTACAAGGGAGTGTGCAGATGTCATTACACTTATGTGCTGTGATGCCAATTAAGCCTTTCAGTGAGAGCAGATTGGTACCCTGCCTGATACTGTAGCTGTGCTGATTTAAGCCCACTGTTGTGGTCACTGTGCTAATTCATCCCATCGAGGGTCTCGTCTCCCTCTCCTCCTCTGGTCCGCCACCTTTCTAAGAATGATGTCCTCTTCATGCACTAGTCTCCTGTGAAGACATGCCCAAAGGATGTGGGATGATAATAAGGGGCTAATTAGAAGTTGTAGTTAATTAATTACACAAATAAGTGGCAATTATTGTTATTAAAAATATTCACAAATGGTTGTATAAAAACGGATGATTTATAAACTTTCACTCAAAAAATTATAATTAAAACCAAATTAAGAACTTAATGATGAAATCTCACTTATTCTCGCCTACAAAGAGCACAGTACTCTGTGAAATGACAACTCAAAAACATCAATTCTTTGATCTTTCTTATCGTCCATTTTCTACAAGCATAGAAAGTAGTGGAAAATAGCATGGCTTGGGTGAGGTGCACCTTAGTCTTTAATGTGAAACCTTGATAGAATGTTAAAGAGGACTTTGAGAGCAGGTTTTGTCCAGTGCAGTATGTCTTTTGATTTCTCGACTGCTGTTTCCTTGGGTGCTGACTGTGGATCCAAGAAGAGGAAATCTTTAGCTTCATTTTCTTATCCTAAAATGACAACTTCATTCTCTCCTCCATTTGTCAAATAATGCCTATTGGTCTAGTTGTGAGGATTTTTGTTTTCTTAATGTTAAAAGTGCAACCCACACATAAAGAGTTGTTGTTGTTGTTGTTATGTGCCGTCGAGTCGCTTGCGACTCATAGCGACCCTATGTACAACAGCCCTAAACTCCGCTCTGTCCTGTGCCAATCGCACTGTCTCTGACACTCCCATCCCAATTACCCCAGTCACTGAATCAACCCACCTCATAGAGGGCCTTCCTCTCCTGCGCTGTCCCTCCACCCTCCCAAGCATGATGTCCCTCTCTAAGGACCAGTCTCTCCTCACAACATGTCCAAAGAATGTTAGGCGGAGCCTCAGAATCCTTGCCTCCAAGGAGCCACCCAGTTTAACCCTTTCCAGGACAAATCTGTTTGGTTTTCCTAGCAGTCCACGGTATTCTCAATACTCTTCTCCAGCACCACAGCTCAAAGGCATCAATTCTCCTTCTATCCTCCTTGGTCATTGTCCAACTCTCTGATGCATAACAAGTGATTGCAAAGACCATGGCCTGTATCAGACGCACCTTAGTCTCCAGAGAGACACCATTGCTCTTCAGTACTTTGGAGAGGTCCCTAAGAGCAGACTTTCCCATGGCAATGCGCCTTTTCATTTCCTGGATGCTGGTGCCAAGACTGTTGACTATGGAGCCAAGCAAACTAAAGCTGTGAACAATCTCAATCTCTTCACCATCCATCCTGATGCTGCCAATTGGTCCAGTGGTGAGAATCTTTGTCTTCTTGCATTGAGCCTCAATCCATATTGTAGGCTGCAGTCCTTGACACTCTGCAGCAGGCGCTTCAGGTCCTCTTCAGTTTCAGCAAGCAGGCTTGTGTCATCTGCATAATGCAGATTGTTGATAAATCGTCCACCAATCTTGACCCCACATTTCTCCTCATAGAGCCCAGCCTCCCGGATAATCTGTTCTGCATAAGGTTGTAAAGGTATGGAGATAGGATGCATCCCTGGTGTATGCCCTTCCCAATTTTGAACCATGCAGTGTTCCCTTGCTCTGTTCTGACGACTGCCTCCTGGTCCAAGTATAAGTTTCGCATTAGAACGATCAAGTGTTCTGGGATTCCCATCCTTCTCACATAAAGAGACAGTCTGTAATCTTAGGAGATGTTGTTAAGATTTGTTTGTGACTCATAGTGACCCTATGTACAACAGCTTTGAACCCTGCTCCTATCTTGAGCCAATCTCATTGTCTCTGACACACTTAACCTCCATTACCCTAGTCACTGAGTCAATTCATCTCATCCAGGGTCTTCCTATCTTGCACTGTCCCTTCCTAGCACAATGTCTCTCTCCAAGGCAGGTCATGCTTTAAATACGCCTCACTTTTTCCAAGCAAGTTTACATAACACAGGTTATGTCATTTGCATAAGACAGGTTGTTAACGAGTCTTCCTCCAAGCCTAACAACACATTTCTCATAATCCACAACTATTCCTGATTTTAAACCACACAGTACCGCTTTATTCTGTTCAGATGACTGCCTCTTGGTCTAGGCACAGGTGTTGAGGAGAAGTGTTCTGGAATTCTCATTTTTCTCAATGTTCTACATAATTTATTAAGAGCATAGCGTCAGATGCATTTGAATAGTCAATAACACACAAGTGAGCCCTTTTGTGGGACTGCTCTCAGCCAAGATCCATCTGACATCAGCAGTGATATTGTCTCTTCTGAATCCAACTTGACCTCTGGAAGTTCCCTATCAATGTGAAACATTAGTATTTCTTAATTTGGAATTGTTCTTATTGTTAAGTGCTGTTAGGTCCAGTACAACTCAAAGAGACCATATGAATAAAGACCAACAGACTTGAATGAACCATGTCTAAACTTGTGCCATTCTTGGATATACACATTGCTGTAGTCACTGTGTCAACCCATTTGGTTGAGGGTCTTCCTCTCTTGCACAGACCCTCTACCTTTCTAAGCATTATGTCTCTCCCCAAGGAACAGCCTCTCCTAGCAACATATCCAAAATATGAGGGATGATACTTAACCATTCTTGGCTCCAAGGAACACTCTGGCCACACCTTCGCCAAGACAAATGTTTGTTCTTTTGGCAGTCTATTCAGTACTCTTCTCCAATACAACTCAAAAGTATCAATTCTTCTTCTGTCATCCTTATTCATTGTCCAGTTCTCAGATGCATAGCAAGTGACTGAAAAGAGGATTTTAATTAGATGCACCTTAGTTCTCAAACTGACATCATTGGTCCTCAGTAACTTGGAGGTCTCTGACAGCAGACTTTCCCAATGCAATACATCTCCTCATCTCCTGACTCCTGGTGCCAAGGATGTTGACTGTGAAATCAAGTAAAATCAAGTTATTGACAGTTTCAATCTTTCTCCACCTATCATGATGATGTCTATGGGTCCAATGATGAAAATTTTTCTTTTTATTTTATTATTTTTGTGTGAGTGTACCGTCAAATCAGATCTGACTGGTACAGGAGATCGTCCCTCCTTCCCTGGCAGAGCATCTGGTGGATTCGAACCATGCGCCTCTGGGATTACAGTTGCAGCTCCTTGCCACTAGGCCACCAGAGCCCCCCTAATTTTTGTTTTCTTGATGTTGAGATGTAATCCATATTGAAGTCTTTGATCTTAAGTAGCAAGTGCTTCAAATCCTCCTTACTTACAGCAACTAGGGTTGTGTCCTCTGCACAATGAAGGTTGTTGATGAGTTTTCCTCTGGTCCTGATGCCACATTCATCATAGAGTCCAGCTTCTTCAATGATTTCATATAGATTGAACAGGTATGGAGAAAAGATACAACCCTGATGCACACCTTTCATTATTTTAAACCATGTAGTGTTCCTTTGTTCTATTTGGAAAACAAGTTCTTGATCTATATATAGGTTTCACATGACCCTAATTAAGGGTCCTGGGATTCCTATTCTTTTCAATGTTAGTCATAATTTGTTATGATCCACATAGTCAAATGCCTTTGCATAGTTATTAAAGCATAAGTACACATCCTGTTGGTATTCTCTGCTTTCAGCCAGGATCCATCTGACAAATTGGGGAAGGTGTTGTTGATAGGTTCCATCAAGTCGAGTATGACTCATATAGTGACTGTATGAACAACAAATCTAAACCTCGTCCTATCCTGTGCCATCCTTACACTTCCTGACACACTATACCCCACTGCAGCAGTCACTGTGTCAATCCACCTGAATGAGGGTCTTCTTCTCCTTTCCTGACCTTCTACCCTTTCAAGCATTAGGTCCCTCCTATAGGATTTGAGGCAAAGATCTGAAATGATTATACATATCAACCTCACCATGTGAATAAGATAGTCTACACAAGGATCAAATTAATTACATCTGTGGTAAGAATCATTGAAGAAGCTCAATATTAGCTGTGAAGACTAGGCTAGATGCAAATTGTGGAATAGACCATCAACTTCTCATTTGCAAATTTAAGTTGAAGTTAAAGAAAATGAATACAAATCCACAAGAACCTAAATTTGTCACTGAGTCTATCTCATCTATGTTTAAAAACCACCTCAAAAGAGGTTTGAGGCCTTGAACACTAAAGACTAGCTAAGCTGTGGAAGGACAGCAAGAATCTTATCAATGAAGAACACAAAAGATTTTTACAAAGACAAAGGAGGAAGAAAAGACGAAGACGGATGTCAGATTGAAGGGAAAGAAAATTAGGAAATTAAGAAGCTGAAGATTTCAAAAGGCAGCTTGTAAAGACAAAGCAAAGTATTATGATGAAATGTGCAATGAGCTCGAGTCAGAGAATCAAAGGGACCAACTTGGTTGGCATTTCTTAAGCTGAAGGAACTGAAGAACAATTCAAGCCTCGAGTTGAAATACTTAAGGATGCGGAATGACCAAAGAAGCATCAAAAAATGATGGAAGGAGTACAGAGTGCTGTACCAAAAATAATTGGCTGACACAGAAGAATTTTGTGAAACATAGTCAACAGGCAATGGTGACGGAGGAGGATATTCAAGCTGCTCTGAAGGAATTGGCAAAAAAACCAAGGTCCCCGGAATTGATGGAATACCAATTGATATTTTTCAGCATACTGCCCTGAGCGTGCTCACCAGGTTGTGGCAAGAAATCTGGAGGACAACTACCTAGCCAACTGACAAGAAGAGAGCGATATTTATTCCCAACCAAAGAAAGGTGATTGAATAGAATGTGGAAATTATCAAACAATACCACCAATATCATATGCAAGCAAAATTCCACTGAAGATTATATAAAACAAGACTGGAACAGTACAATGACAGAACTACCAAAAATACAAGCGGGGTTTATAAGAGGCTGTGGCACTAGCTACATCATAGCCAATGTAAGATGGATCTTGACTGAAAGCAGAGTACCAAGGGAATGTCTGTGTTTTACTGACTATGCAAAAGCATTTGACTGTGTAGATCACAAAAAAATTGTGGCTAACTTTGAGAAGAATGGGATTTCCAGAACACTTGATTTTAATCATGTAAGACCTGTACCTGGACCAAGAAGCAGTTGTCAGAACAGAGCAAGGTAACACTGCAAGAGTGCGTCAGGGATGTGTCCTGTCTTCATACCTTCAATCTAGGTGCTAAACAGATCATTCAGGAGGTTGGACTTTATGAGGAGGAATGTGGGATTACGTTTGGAGGAAGATTCATCAACAATCTGTGTTATGCATATGATATAACCTTGCTTGCTGAAACTAAGGAGGACCTAAGACATTTGCTGCAGAAGGTCAAGAACTGCAGTCTTCAATATGGATTGAAACTCAACATCCAAGAAGGCAAAGATTTTCACTGGGTCAATTGGCAGCACCATGATAGATGGGGAAGAGAATGCAATTATTAAACAATTTCAACTTGCTCAGCTGCAGAGTCAACACTCTTGGCTGCAGCAAATCAAGAGACAAATTATATTAGAAAGATCTGCTATCAGAGACCTCTCCAGAGTGCTAAAAAGCAACAACATCAATCTAGAGATTTAGATCAGAGGCTTGATCAAGTCTTTGCACTTACTTGCTATGCAAGAGCTGGAGAATGAATTAGAACAACAGAAGAAATGATGCCCTTGAGGAGTGATGCTGGAGAGTATTGAACATGCCATGGACCACCAAGAGAACAAACAGGTTTATCCCAGAGGGTAAAACCAATTTGTTCCTCATAGGCAAGGACTTTGAAACTGTCTGACAAACTTTGGGCATGTTGCCAGGAAGGACCAGCCTTGAAGAAAGATATCACGTTTAGAAGGATGGAGGAAAGGAACAGAGAGGAAGACCCAGGGGTAGGTGTGAATCAGAAACAGTGAGACTGGCTCAGGATAGGGCAGAGTTCAGAGCTAATGTTCACAGAGTCACTACAAGTCACAGACGACTCTGTTAATATTAACCACCACCACCACCACCACCGTTGGGATGCTAGCACACAACTCCTTACCACCAGAGCTTCCTGACCCAAACCATGGTATTTTCAATGCTCTGTATGCATGTGAAAGTTGGACAATTAATAAGGAAAACCCGAGAAGAACTGATGTCTCTGAATCGTGGTGATAGCAAAGAGTATACCATGGACTGCTAAAACCCCTCACCACTAACAAATCTGCTTGGATGAATAAAACCCGAGTGCTCCTTGGATGCAGGGATGGTGAAACTTTGTCTCACATACTTTGGAAATACTGTCAGGCCAGTTCTTGAATAAAGACATCAGGCTTGGAAAAGTGAAGGGCCAGTAAAAGAGAAGATGACCTTAATGAGATGGACTTACACAATGCATTGTTGTGGTATGTACCATGGAGCTGCAACCAACCCAAAGCCGATCCTCTAGTGGGTTTTCAGAGGAAGAAAATCACAGGGGAGATTGCTCATCTTTCTCCCACAAGGCAGCTGGTGGGTTTGAACCACATGCTTTTGCATTGGCAGTAAAATTCCTTACCAGTAAGGACTAAGGTGCGCCTGACTCAGGCCATGGTCTTTCCAATCACTCCCTATGCAGCTGAGAACTGGACAATGAATAAGGATGACGGAAGAGTTGATCTCTTTGAATTGTGGCATTGGAGAAGAGTGCTGAATATCCATAGACTGCCAAAAGAATAAACAGGTATGTCCTGGAGAAGGTGCAGCCACAGTGCTCTTTGGAGGCAAAGATAACAGAGTTTGTCTTACATACTTTGGCATGTTGCTAGGAGAGGCTCTTCCTTGGACAGGGACGTCATGCTCGGAAAGGCGGTGTGTCAACAATCATGTGGACTGACACAGTGACACCTGCAACAGGCTTGAGCATGTCAGAGATTCTGAGGATCGCACAGCATAGGACAGGGTTCAGATCTCTTGTTCATAGGGTCACTGTAAGTTGTATTTGAGTTGACGACACTTAACAGCAACAACAAAGCCACCAGAGTTTCCTGACGTTAATATGAGGTGAAAAGACATTCTCTGATGGTTACTAGGGATGAGAGGGGCGGGCCAGGAGAAGGAGAAAACAGAAAGAAAACAAATCAAAAATCTAACACTGACAATACCAAGTGTTGATGAGCGTGAATACCAAGTGTTGATGAGCGTGTGGAGCATCAGGCACATCCCCAGATTGCCAGTGTGAACAAAGACATGCACACACTTTGGAAGATAATTTCTTATTTGACCCAAAAGAAATGAAAACGACTATATAAACTCTTGTACAGGAATGCTTTCAGCAATTTTATTCATGATGGCCAAGAAGTTAAAGCAACCCAAATGTCCACCAAGAGGTAGATGGCTAATAAAGGCAATAAATACTATCCAACAATACAAAGGAATAGAAATACATGCAACAATATACAGGGATCTTAAAAAACTTTATCTTAAGTGAGAAAGTCAGAAAAACATACATACTGTATGATTCCACATATGTGTCATATTCTGAAAAACAAAACCTGAGGAGCTTAGTGACTGCAGAGGGACATGAAAGAGCTTTAGGGGCAATGTGAACATTTTATCTTATTATAGTGGTAATTTCAGGGGTGGAAACATTGGTCAAAATGCAAGAGCATAAATATTTAACTATCATATTGAAATAGATCAACAAAGTATATTTAACCATTGGGGAGCTCTGGTGGCCTAGTGGCAAGAAGCCGCACTGCAATCCCAGAGGTACATGGTTTGACTCTACCAGATGCTCTACTGGAGACGGAGGGACAATCTCCTCCTGTACCAGTCAGATCTGATTTGATGATACACACACAAAAATAATAAAATTCTTTTTAAAAAGTGTATTTAACCATAAACGTACTGTTGTTGTGTGCCATCAAGTTGGAATCAGTTCATAGCTGATCCTCTAGTGGGTTTTCAGAGGCTATACATTGCATGGGAGGTGACTACTCATCCTTCTGAGCAGCAGCTGGTGGATTTGAACTGTCTGCCTTCGGGATTTCAGTGAAGCTTTTTACCACTAGGCCACCAGAGCTCTACTAGTATATAAATTACACTAGTATATTTAAATAGATATTTAAAGCTGAGATTTTTTTTCATATTTAAAGTTGGTAATTTAAAAAGTCAGTTTCTCAGAAGTCTCGGGTCACAGTCAGGCCTCCCCACAGGCCCGCTCTTGCCCGTCCCATCTCCCTGAGTGTGCATTTACATTTCTGCCGATATAACTGCATTTCCTGCCAGGTGACTGGCTCTAGCTGTATCTACTATCTCTCTAACTTAGACCACTGACTGCTAATGATGTGGCACCATTCCTGCACACAAGTTGCTGCTGCATGCTGTGGAGTTTAAACCGATTTCTTCTAGTAAGTGTTCAGAGGCTATTAATGTGAACAGGAGAAAGTCACCCATCCTTCTCCTAAGAAACAGTGGTGGATTTGAACTATGCGCCTTTGGGATTGCACCACAGCTTCTCACCACTAGACCACCAGAGCTCCTGCATATAGCAGGTATTCAATAAACAGATGCAGGAATGAGCAGATGAAGAGGGACAACAGATCCCAAGAAGCAGAGGGCAGCAGCTGGTGGGACTTGACCACCCTGGGCTAGAGCTCTGTGGCCTGGATGACCTCGGGGCCCTTCCATCTGGGCCCCTGGCTGTGGGCTGGGAAGTTGAGTCTATGCAGCTCCTCAGAGATCTCCAAAAAGGTCTTGCCTTTGGTCTCAGGAAGGAAGAAGGCAGTGTAGACAGCCCCACAGATGCAGATGAGGAGGAAAGGGATAAAGAGGAAGCAGGACAAGCCCTCCTGTGGGTTAAGAGACACCAGCCCTTATGGTCCCAGCCAGCTGCTACCCTGAAGGCCCGGGGACAGGTCCTGAGGAGGGGCTTGCCCCACCTTGTGTGTGTAGGTTGCATTCCCACCCACTGTGTCGTCCCAGCCTGGGTCCCCATCTGAGTTCCCCAACAACTCGATGAGCAGTGAGATCAGGCGGGGAGGGGGTGGCTTACCATGATGAAGGGGAAGCCGAGCCCCACCAGGAACAGCATGATCCACAGGAGCGCCCCACACACCATGTAGGCAGCTGGCCGGGCTGTCTGATCAAATAGCTCAGTGGCCAGGATCCCTGTCACTCCAGCTGCAAGATAGGTGGGCACAGAAGGTGGAAACCAGGCCTAGCCATCTGTCCAGGGAACTGGCATGGCGGGGTGATGGTGGTGAGATCTGTGGCTGACAGCAAATACCACCCTCCCACATGACTGAGCTTGAACTCTTCTGCCTACTCACCAGGGCCAATGCCAAAGCTGAGGATGAAGGCGAAGATGCAGGACACAGCCAGGTAGGGCATCCAGGGGAAAGAGCTCTGTGGAGGGGGAGCGAGATGGAGAAAGCCCAATCTACCACGCCCCTTGTCCCAGAGACTTGGAGGGAGGGCCAAGAAGGGCATGACGAGGGAGAATGGACAGACAGGGCCAGGGAGAATAGGCAGAGTGGGTAGGTAGGCAGGGCCAGGGAGAATGGGCAGACAAGGAAAGGGAGAGTGGGCAGGCAGGGCCTGAGGGGTCAAGGGAAGACAGGCAGGGTGGGCAGGGGTGGGGGAGGGTAGGCTGGGAGGGGAAGATGGGTGGGACCAGGGGGAGAAGGCTGGGTGGGGATAGAGGAGGGAGGGCAAGATGAGGGAAGAACCAGGGCCAGGGTTAGGGGAAGGAGTGCAGGATGGGGGGGCAGGGTGAGGGTGAGAGAGGAAGGGCAGGATGAGTGGGGCCAGGGGAGGGAGGGCAAAATGGGTAGGCCAGAGTAGGGGAGGGGCAAGGCAGTTCCTGGGGTGGGCAGGCAGGATGTGGCAGGATGGACCAGGAGGGGAAAAGTGTGGAAGGGAGGGCAGGCAGGAATTCTGTGATGTTGGGGATGGAACTGAGTTGGAGCACAGCTACCTGCAGGCACAGGGCCACTGTGAAGATGCTCCCCCAACAGGTCATCAGGAAGTAGCCCCCCATCAGCAGCACCCGCCGGCCCACTCTCTCAATCACTACACACTGCAAGAGAAGAAATCTCTTTGGTTGCTGACTCATGTGCCAGCTGAGAACCCCTTGGTTTGAGGGTGCAGGAGGAGGCACCTGTCAGGAAGTTGAAAATAGCAGGAAGCACTTTCAGGAGATGGAGAATCTTGCCCATCACTCAAGCTGTCCGCTTATCTCAGCACAGCCGGGGCTCAAGAAATGCTCACTGAAGGGTAATGGGGAGCGGTGGGGGTGGGGGGGAGCCTGGTGGCTTAGTGGCAGGAAGCTGTACTGCAATCCCAAAGGTGTGCATTTCAAATCCACCAGATGCTCTGCTGGAGGAGGGACAATCTCGTCCAGTACCAGTCAAATCCGATTTGATGGTAAACACACACAAATTTAAATCTTTTACAACTGCCTTGATGCACAGAAACCTTTTCTTAAAACAGATACTTGATGAAGTCTTTTGTTCGCATGGTCATGCACTGATGCTTAGATGTTCCAGTTATCTAATATGAACACAGTAGTTTTGATAACCAAAGTCATTCCCCTCCCCATGGTTAGAAACCTCCTTTTGGAAACAACCAGATCCAACAAATCTCAAGCTACTGTGTGTGTGAATGAACACTTCCTTTTGCTTCATATCTGAATGCTGTACATCTGTTTGGATTATATATTGTGTTTGTGTATTTATGCTTTGATTCATAGTAACTTCTCATGTTATGGAATTGATTTGCATTGAACACAAACTGTAAATAAATGGCTGAAAGCAACCCACTGAATTGTAAGGGGTTTTCCCGCCCTTTGTGTAAGGAATGTTTAATGCATAAAAAAAAAAGGTTAATGGGAGTAGGTGTGTTGGAGACAATGGCTCAAGAGAGTTCAAAGCTATTGTACTAGGGTTGCTATGAGTCACATGCGATTCAACTGCATATAACAACAATGACCTCTCCAAATTACTGAAGGGCAATGATATCAGATTGGATAAAAAAATGAGCCTGACTCAGGTCATGGTCTTTTCAGCCACTTGCTATGCCTCTGAGAACTGGACAATGACCAAGGGCAGAAAAATTGGTGCTTTTGAGCCTTAGTGTAGGAGAAGAGTACTGAATATCCCATGAAGTGTCAGAAGAACCAACAGCTATGTCTTGGAGAAAGTATAATCAGAGTCCTCCTTGGAGGCAAAGATGACAAAGCTATTCCTAGGAGAGATGCATCATGTTTGGAAAGGTGGAAGGTCAGTGAAAGGAGAAAGAGCCTCAACCAGACATATCGATACAGTGACTGAAACAATGGGCTCCTGTGTGTCAAAGATGGTCAAGATGGCACAGGATAGGACAGGATTCAGATCTGTTGTTCATAGGGTGAACTCAACTCAATCACAGCTAACAACAACAACAATTCATTGTCCATTAACAGAACCCTGTGAAGAGGGATGGCTATGGGGTTTATCTTTCAATATAGCATCAGGGATGCATACTATTTCCATACCTTTTCAATCTATATGCATAATAAATCATTCAGGAGGCTGGACGTTAATGGCATCAGGATTGGAGGTAGACAAATCAACAATCTGTGCCATGCAGATGATACAACCTTGCTTGTTGAAACTGAGAAGGACATGAGGCATTTGCTGCAGAAGGTCAAGGACTGCAGTCTTCAATATGGATTGAAGCTTAACATCAAGAAAATAAAAATTCTTACCACTGGGCCCGTTAGCAGCTTCATGATAGACAGAGAAGAGACTGAGATTGTTAACTTCAGCTTGCTTGTTCTGCAACCAACACTCCTGTCACAATGTCATTCTAGAGACTAAGGTATGCCTGATGCAGGCTATGGTCTTCACAATGACTTGTTATGCATCAGAGAGCTAGACAAGGACTACGGATAACAGAAGGATTGATGACTTTGAGTTGTGGTTCTGGAGAAGAGTGTTGACCATACCATGGAGTGCCAGGAGAACAAACAGATCCATCCTGGAGAGGGTGAAACCAAGCTGCTCCCTGGAAGCAAGGATTTTGAAGCGTCACCTCACATACTTTGGGCACGTGGCCAGGAAGGACCAGTCCTTGAAGAGGGATATCATGCTTGGAAGGGTGGAGGGACAGCACAGGAGAGAAGAGGAAAACCCAGAATGAGATGAATTGACTCAGTGACTAGGTCTGTGAGAGATGATAAGATTGGCTCAGGATACAATAGGGTTCAGAGTTATTGTGCACAGGGTCACTATGAGTCGCAAGCAACTTGACAGCACAGAATAACAACAATATAATTTCCCTATCCCTTATTTGATATTGCTATGCAAATGGGCAAGATTATGTGACTGGAGGGAGTGGTGGCCTATCCACAAGGGGACTGGCCAGTCTTGCCAATAAGTTGAAGAACTCTACCTGAACAGACAGGAATTCTTCCCCTACCAGAAGAGATGGAATTCTTTTCTGGCCAGAGAAGAGAGACACCACAACTTCCAAGCTCGTGAAATATAAGACATGCTTTGGGACAGCAGCAACAATGATTGCTGAACTGGAGGACTGGTGTGAGATGGGACTCTGGGGGGGGGCAATATTGGCAAGACTGAGAACTTGGGAACACTTAAAGCTTAAGGCTGAGGTGCCTGTGTGCACATTTTGGGAGTTGTCTTGACTCTGTTATTAATTTGAATTATAACCTTTTAAGTTACCCAATATGGTTCTCTGTGATCTGTGAGCTATCACATTGGATTTTGGACCCAGCCAAGCAGCAAGATTGGTGATGAGATGAGTAGGAGGCATGTGAGCATGGAAGACATATCTGACCTTACAGGAATTGGTTTTGTGTTATGAAGCTGTGGGTGGGGATAGCTTCCCCCTGAGAAATTGGTAAAGGTCAGATATGGTGCTTCCTATGTGGCACTTGCTCTTTTTACAATGGTTTGATGCTGAAGACTGTTTCTCAATAAGGTCTTGAAGGACAGAACCTGTCTTGGCTGGATCCACTGACCCAATGACATCACTAGGGTTGATGTATCCCTGACACCCGCTCCCCTCCCCATATGCAACTCCTCCCGCACACAAACAATTCAACTCAACAAAACCCATTGTCACAGAGTCAACTCAGATTCAGAGACTTTCCATCAGGTTTCTGAGGCTATAAATCTTAATGGGAGGAATCTGCTCATCTTGATCCTGCAGAGCAACGGGTGGATTTGATCCACTGACTTTCCAGTAAGCAGTAAGTAGCACATAATGCACTATGTCCCCAGAAACCACTGAGGATCCCTAACTGTCCACTCTCATCACCATCAAGTCAGAACTAACTCACAGCTGACCATCCACCAGGTTTTCAGAGACTGGACATTGCTTGAGAGACTGCCAATATTTATCCCTCAGATTTGAACTGCCAAAGAGGTACAACTTTTGGATTAGTAGGGCAAGACACTTTCTGGCAGTTGAATGCTGGTCAGAGCTATCTTAGAAATACTTATTGTCACTTTTAATTATAAAAATACTTTGTGTCAGGGGAGCTCTGGTGGCCTAGTGGCAAGAAATTGCACTGCAATCCCAGAGGCACACGGTTCAAATCCACTAGATGCTCTGCCGGGAAAGGAGGGATAATCTCCTCCTGTACCAGTCAGATCTGATTTGACAGTACACACACACACACACACACACACACACACACACACACACACACACACACACACACACACACACACACACACACTAATGAAAAATAATAAAATTTAAAAAAAATACTTTGTGTCAAAGTACCTGTGCGATATCATCTCACCCCAGTAAGAATAGCAAAATGTAACATAACAGCAAACAACAAATGCTGGTGAAGTTGGAGAAACTGGTACCCTTATTCACTGTTGGTAGGAGGGTGCAACCACCATGGAAGGCAGTATGACACTTTCTCAAAAAGTTGCAAATAGAAATACCATTTGACCCAGCAATTCCACTATTGGGAATATACCCCAAAGAAACCACAACTGCCACCCAATCAGATATATGCACACCCATGTTTATTGCAGCTTTGTTCACAATAGCAAAGAGTTGGAAACAACCTAAGTGTTTATCAACAGATGAATGGATAGAGAATCTGTGGTATATTCATACAATGGAATACTATGCTGCACTGAAAAACAAGGAACTCATGCAATATTATTAAAAATGGGTGACCCTGGAGGACACTACACTGAGTGAAGTATCTCAGTCATAAAAGGACAAATACTGCATAGTGCCGGAGTTGGGAGAGACTGAGAAAGATGGGATAAATTATGTATACTGCACTGAAACAAATGAGGAAGAGAACTGTTTAAAAGGGATATATTATTAGATATTATTGTCATGACAGGAGTCATGAAGGGAGGGGTTGTATAACAATGAAAGAATTTTTCTTTTAATTTTCAAAGAAAAGAGCGGGAGGAGAGGTGGGCAGGGAGAAAAGTAGAATAATGAATGAATGGAAACCCAAAGTCTCTTGTAACTTTTCATTTAAAATAATAATAACAACAATGACAACAACAATTATAAAACACTACCAAGCCAAAGGTGGTATGGCACTGGTCTGTGCATTGCTGTACAGAGGTAACTAGTGGTTGCTGTGATGCTGAAGCCTGTGACAGTGATGTGCCAATCGTGGTAATGGGCACCCATGGTGGACAGTGTTGGCTGGAGCTTCCCGACTAAATCAAGCCTGGAAGCAGGAGCGGCATCCACTTCCAAAATGGCTTGCCTCCGGAAAATCTATGTACAAACAGTGCTCAGGCTGTTCGTTCATAGGATCGCTATGAGTTGTCTACGACTCGATGGCATTAAACAACAACAACATGTGTAATTACAGAATAATATGTGGATAATAGTAATAAATTATTTACATGTATTATCTTTTAGTTTATAGGGTGCTCTGATAGCCTAGGGGCAAAGAGTTGTGCTGCCAATCCAAAGGGACAAGGTTCAAAGCCACCAGTTGCTCCAAGGGAGAAAGATGGGGAATCTCTTCCTATGTATGATTCTATTCCAACTTGACAGCATATAACAATAACAACCAACAATTTGCCCCTCCTGCTGTCAAAACCTCTTTAAAGTGCTAATTAGAGCAAGTATGTCAGTTTAAAGACTACGATGTACCTGATCCACATCATGGAGTTTTCAATTACTTGGTATGCATGTGAAAACCGGAAAATGAAAAGAAAAATAGAAGAATCGATGCTTTTGAATTATGATATACCATAGACTGCCAAAAGAACAGCTTGGCAAAAGTGTAGCCCAGGTAAGTTATAGAGGCAAAGAAGGTCAAACTTTGTCTCACATACTCTGGGCATCTTATCAGGGGGGACAGCCCCTGGAGAAGGGCAGCATGCTGTGGATTCACATGAATCATAGTGGACTCGATGGCACCTAACAACAACTTCCACAGCCCATTACAACGATGGGAGACTGTGAGGATGACGTAAGGTTGAGCAGGGTTTTGATGTGTTGTACCTGGGCCACTGAGTCACAACTCTAGACAGCCCCTGACAACCACCACCACCAAAAGTGTTTTGCCAAACCTGTTACTAGTCATATCATTATTAATAACTATGAAGCCTTTTCTTTTCCTGTAGTTATTGCTTCATTCTCAGTAAGTAGTAGTGGTTGTTGTTATGTGCCGTCTAGTCGCTGGCAACTCACAGCAACTCTATGTACAACAGCTCTGAAGCCTACCCTGTCCTGAGCCAGTGTCACTGACTCTAACGCACCTAACCCCAGCACCTCAGTTATTGTGTCAGTCCGTCTCATCTGGGCTCTTCTTCTCCTGTGCTGACCCTCCACCCTTCCAAGCATGATGTACTTCTCCAATGACTGGCCCTTCCTGACAACATGCCCCAAATATGTCAGATGGAGCTTCAAAATCCTGGTCTCTAAGGAGAAGAAACTTGGTTTCACCCTCTCCAGGACAGACCTGCTTTCTTGGTGGTCCATAGTGTGTTCAATACTCTTCTCCAGCACAACAACTCGGAGGCATCAATCCTTCTGTTACCCTTAGTCATTGTCCAGCTCTCTAATGCATGGCAAGAAATTGCAAATATCATGGCCTGGATCAGGCACACCTTAGTCTCTAGACTGACATTGCTGCTCCTCAGTATTCTGGGGAGGTCCCTAATAGCAGATTATCCCAGTGCAATTTATCTTTTGACTTCCTCATTGCTGGTGCCAAGAGTGCTGATTGTTAAGCCAAGGAAGCGGAAATTGTTAACAATCTCAATCTTTTCTCCAATTGGCCCAATGGTGAGAATCTTTGTTTTCTTGGTGTTGAGCTTCAATCCATATTGAAGGCTGTGGTTCTTGACTTTCTGTAATAAGTGCTTCAGATCCTCCTAAGTTTTGGCAAGCATGGTTGTGTCATCTGAATATTGCAGATTGTTGATGAGGATTCCTCCAATCCTGATGCCACATTCCTCCTCATAAAGCCCAATCTCCTGAATAATCTGTTCTGCACATAGATTGAGAAGGAAAGGAGACATAATGTATCCCTGATGCATTCCTTTCCTGATTTTGAACCATGCAGTGTTTCCTTGCTCTGTTGTTGATACTGGGTCATAAATGCTAAATACTCCTAATATTGCAATGTAAACACTAAAGAATTTGACAATAAACACTGATTTCATCAGCAGTGAATACATTGTACTCTGCAACTAGGTAGTGGCAACAGCTCTGACCTGAGTGCACTGTTGTTGTTGTGTACCATCGAGTCAGAACCCACCCACAGCAGACCTTCCAGCAGGCTTTCATAGGTGGTAAACCCCCCGGAAGGAGATTGCTTATTCTCCTTCCATGGAGCAGCTGATTGATTAGAACCATTTACCTTTGGGTTGGCAGTGTAATTCCTCAGCAGTAAGCCACCGGAGTGCATTACAAGGTTAAAAAAATTAATTTGCACAAAGCTTAGCCTTGTACCTGTGTCCTGTTGTGCTCACGGGAACTGTCCATCCTCCTCCCACAGAGAAGCTGGTGGATTTGAATAATGTACCTGTGGTACATTATTAAGTGCAGCACCTTACCACTAGGCCATGAGAGCTCCCTAATCTTGGCTTAAGAAAGTATTTTTTCTCTGTTCTAATTAACCACAGGTCTATTTATTTATGTTTTTTTTAAAAAAGCCTGTTGAAACTGTGCACAGAAATTTTATAATGGATATGTCACTTGGCTGTTAGCTGGAAGGCAGTGCTTGTCTCCCGCCTCCCCTGTGCCACCCTCATGCTGGAACCCTGACTCACACTGACAACTGCAGTCAACAGCTCGCAGCTCCCAGTCCCGATGATGGCGTACTGAACCTTCTCGGCAGGGACACCGGCCTCCTGGAACACTGAGG
>NW_006400244.1:518094-532857 GCF_000299155.1 Elephantulus edwardii | reverse complement strand
GCAGTCAACAGCTCGCAGCTCCCAGTCCCGATGATGGCGTACTGAACCTTCTCGGCAGGGACACCGGCCTCCTGGAACACTGAGGACGCATAGGCATACACCTGGACAACGCAGCCAGGGTCTGCTCAGGGTCCCAGGCCTTCCTCCTCCTTCACCTCCCAGGGTTCCCGGTGCCCTGGCCCGGGTGGTCACTGACCAGGCGGGCATGGACCACTCAGCCTCCCAGCACCCTGGTCCCAGTGGACACTGATAGTGCAGGGCAGGCTCCACTCAACTTCCCAATGCCCTGGCCCCAGTGGTCACTGACAGTGGGGGCAGGGCCCACTCCATCCCGGTGTCCTGGCCCTGGTGGTTACTGACAGTGTTGGTTGGGTCCACTTGGCCTCCTGATGCCCTGATCCCAGTGGTCACTGACAGTGCGACAGTGCAGACAGGGTCTGGTCAACCTCCCGGTGCCCTGGCCTCATGCTCACCGAGTCATTCCCACAGAGCTCCATGGCGCTGCCTAGCACCAGGAGGGTCACCACCTGTCTACGCAGTGCTGGGTCCTGGAACAGCTCCCATGGGCGCCTTGCATGGCCACCCTGGCAGGCGGCGCGCTCCTCGGCCAGCTCAGCTAATTCGGTCGCCACGTCCCCATCACCTCGCAGCCGCTGCAGGGCTGAGGACAGAAGCTAGGCTGAGTGACCTTCCTCCAGTTACCCCGCCTCCAGGACAGTCGTCCCAGGACTGAGAACAGAGACCAATGGATCACTGGCCAGATGGTAGAGAGCGACATGCTTTCAAAGAGCTTCGGCCAACCCCCACCTCTGAGGTGGCACCACTGCCTGCTTCCTACTTTGTCAGTATCTGAGGTGTGAGGGGTGTGGGTACATGTGTATGCTGCCCTTGTGCCCATGCGTCATGAATGATTTCCTCTGAGCCAGTTCCCAGACTAGTTTTGTAACATGTTCTAACATCATGAACTGTAACTCCATCCCCTTTACTTTATATTTTTCTTGAAGACAAATTTTAGCATCAATGGCCTGAGGTGTGGGATTGTCCCAGGGCCTCATTTCTGTAAGGAGCGCCAATGAGCTGATCAAACTGCAGCTTATCTCTTCCCGCATTGTGTGTGGGAACTTCTCTGTGCTCCCTGGAGGGATCAAACCCAAGATGCAGGAACTCACATACCATATCAGACAAGACTCTGGTGGTCCACAGGCCCAAGGATGGGGCTCACCTGCCAAGCACGCGTCAGTGTCCCCGCAGTCGATGAGGAGGTAGCGAGGACTCTCGGGGAGCAGGGGCAGGGAGGCCAGCTGGAGCACCCCAGGAACCAGACAGCTAGACAGGAGCAGGGGCCAGGACTCTGGGCTCCCCAGGAGCTCACTGGGGAGGGAAAAGAGGTGGGACCAGATATCCTTCCAGAGGCCTGCATAACTCCCCAGGTCCTCACCTGTCCACCTGCCCGTGTGCTTATCTATATAGCTGCCTACCTGCCCATGTGTTCACTTATCCAGCTGCCTAATTGCCCAGGTATTCACCTATCCAGCTGCCTATCTGCCGGCAAGCTCACCTATCCACCTGACCTGCCCACGTGCTCATATGTCCACCTGTCACACCTGTCTGCATGCTCATATGTCCACTTTTCCTATTAAGCCATAAGCTCACCTGTCCACTTGCTCACATGCTCAGCTGTCCACCTGTCTACCCATCTGCATGCTCACCTGTCCCTCTATCTGCATGCTCACTTGTCCCTCTATCTGCATGCTCACCTATCCACCCGCCTGTCTGTATGAATGTTCACCTGTCCACCTGCCTACTTGATCATTTGCCCACCTCCTCACCTACCTGCAGGGGTTCTGCACTGCCTGTGCCTCTTCCTAAGCAGTTCCTGGTCTGAATTCCAAGGTGTTCCCCTCAGAAGGGACCCCAGGGCATGTGACTATTGCTTTTCCTTCCTCCGGGTCCAGGCTCCACCTGCCCATCTTTCTGATTTAGTCAGGCTACATTCCCTACATAAGCTCTAATTACACCCCCTCTCCATTCCCCCCACTGAGATTTGAAACAATTACCCCCCTCTCCTTTGTGAAGACATTCTACGGCCTCTGAATTGGTGAGGACACAGAAAGTGAGGCTCCAGAGTCTGGCTAACTGAGAGCTGCTGTGTATGTTATCACATGGATGTGGGCAGGGGACTCAGGCTACATGGTGGATAGGGAGAAAGCAAACAGAGGGACCTGGACTGGCACCCCACACCCATTCAGGTGGAATAAGGGGGTTGGCTACCTGAGTCCGACCACCTGTCCCATCACGATTCCCAGGGCTGTGAAAATCGACGAGCTCATGGCAACAGCGCCTCGGAACTCCTTGGGCGCGCTCTCTCCCAGGTACATGGGCTGGATGTTCATGCTCACACCTGGACAAGTGAGAACAAGAGAGATGGGTCAGCCAGTGGGTGACACCGGCCTGCCTCCTCCGTGGACACCTAGCCCCTTATCTGCTGCATCCTAAGTCCTAAAGCCAAAGGGACTCAAATTCTATGCCTCTAGGATTCATGGTGGCCGACTGGTAGGAAGTTGTGCTGGCAACCCAAAGGTAGGTGATTTTTCCATCGGAGAAAGATGTGTAATCTCCTCCTGTGTGATTTACTGCTTCCAAAAACCCACTGGAGGGTCAGCCATGGGTTGGTTCTGATGTGACAAAACACAACAGGGCTCCTGAGAGCGTTTTCTCAGATCAGTTCCTAAAGCCGTTAACCATCTCAATCTTTTCACTATCATGATGCTGCCCATCAGCCCAGTGATGAGAATCTTAGAGGCAAGGAAGGCGAAACTTAATGTCACATACTGTAGGCATGTAATCAGGACGGGCCAGTCCTTAGAAAAAGACATCATGCTAGGAAAGGTGGAGGGTGAGTGAAAGAGAGGAAGACCCTCAATGAGGTAGACAGACACAGAGACTGCAACAATGGGCTTGAGTATGGTGGACATCATCTTGATGGCATGGGCTAGGGCAAGGTGCAGGGAAGCTGTTCATAAGGCACTCACGTGAATCACTGTGGATTCATGTGAATCATAGTGGACTTGATGGCACCTAACAATCACTTCCACAGTCCATCACACAGGATGAATAATGAGGCCAAGGGATAAAAGCCCCGTAGATGAAGAGCTGTGCAGGAAATGTGGCTCCATTCTCCCTCCCAACCACAGGCTGGAAAAATGACTGTGTGATTGGCGATCTACAAGCACTGGGTGGGCAGGGCGGGGACGCCACAAAATACGAGGTGTCTCTGCTCTTCCTACAAACTCTTGAGGAGGAATCTCTTCTTCTGGGTACTTGGAACACAAGGACAAAGTCTGTGTTTATTACTCTCCCCACGTGTGCTGACTGTTCTTAGTGCCTCCCTCCTAAGGTAGGTTGTTGTAGAATATTGTGACGTTGGAACTGACTCAGAGCTAACCTTCCAGGGGGTTTTCAGAGGCAGCAAACAGCACAGGAGGAGACTGTCTACCTTTCTTCCATGGAGCAGCTGGTGGATTTGAACTTGGTGTCTTTGGGTTAGCAGTGTAACTCTTCGCCACTAAGCCACCAGAACGCCCTCTCCTAAAGCACAGGATGTATGAAAACTGATGTTTGACTTTTGGGATTAGAATGCAGAAAGCCTCAGGACTTCTTGCTCTCTCTTAGCCACTCACTGAAGGGGAAGCAGGCTGCCATGAGAGGACACGCAAGACATCCAAGGGCTGAGGAGCTGAGGCCTCCTATCAACAGTCACGTGAGTAAGACATCTTTGGGGGCCACTCCTCCAGCACCAGGCAAACCTTTAAGGAACTGCAGGGCTGAGTGAGAGCTTGATCTTACTCCCATGAGAGACCTTAAGCTGGAGCCACCCAGCCAAGACATATATGAGATAGTTTGTGAAACTCTATGAACATGGAGAAACGATAAAAGTTATACAAGTGTTCAGGTTTTTTGTTCATAGGGTAGCTATGAGTCCTCTACAATTCGACAATACTTAACAACAACAACAACAAGGTTTGAGGGTAAGCTGCTTCACAGGAACAGACAAGGAACCAGATGTTAACAACAGCCATGTAAACTGGGGAAGTGCAAGAGGTCAAGTACAAGTCCTAGTAACCCTATGAACAGTAGATGAACTATGAACCCTGTCCTAATCCTACGCCATCCTCACACTTGCTTGCACATTAGAGCCCACCACTGCTGTCACTGTGTCAATTCACATGGTTTCGCTGTCCTTCCACCCTTCTAAGTATGACGTCCCTTTCCAAGGAATGGCCTCTCCTAGCAACAAAATGTTCAATGTATGTAAGATGAAGCTTTGTCATCTTTGGCTTCAAGGAGCACTCTGGCCGCACCTTCTCCAAGACACAGCTGTTTGTTCTTTCGGCAGTCCATGGGATATTCAGTACTCTCCTCCAACACAACCCAAAGACATCAATTCTGCTGTCATCCTTGTTCCCTGTCCAGCTCTCAGATGCATAGCAAGTGATTTAAAAGACCATGGCCTGAACCAAGGGCACCTTCTTCCTCAAACTGACATTGTTGCTCCCCAGTGATTTTGAGAATTACCTGACAGCAGACTTTCCCGAGGCCATATGTCTCCTTGTGAATACACTCAAAACTGTATTATCCCAAGTGACAAGCCCCAGAAACCAACAGTCCCTAGCAAGCTGTTCTTCCTCTGTAGGAGAGATCAGAAAACTTACTGCCTTTGTCTAGGGAGATCTGGTGGCTTAGTGATAGGGAATTGTGCTGCAATCCCAAAGGTTCGAATCCACCAGCTGCTCCACAGGAGGAAAATGGGCAATCTCCTCCTATGTGATTTATAGCCTCTGAAAATCCACTGGAGGGGTCAGCTACGGGTCAGTTCCAACTTGACAGCACACAATAACAACAACATTGTCAATATCTACACCTCAGTCATCAGGAAGCCCAGGGCTTCATGATGCTCAAATACAAAGCCTCTGTTGGTAAAAGTCTAGAGAGGTCTGTCCCTCTACTCCCGCACAATGCTGTCGTTTGTAATATCAAGTTTTCAGGTGTCAATTAAATTTACAGGGAAATCTGGTGGCCTAGTGGTAAAGAATTATGCTGTCAAGCCAAAGGCATGTGGTTCAAATCTGTCATCACTCCACGGGAAGAAGATGGGCAATCAACTCCCAAGCAATCCACAGAATCTAAAAACCCACCGCAGGGTCAGCTATACATGGGTTCCAACTTGACAGTACACACAACAATTTCCATGAAGGAACCGTGGAGGCAGAATGTGTGATATACTGGGCAGCTAACCAAAAGGCTGGGAGTTTGAGTCCAGCAGGAGAAAGATGCACAATCTGCTGCTATAAAGATCTGCAGCTTTGGAGACCTGAGGGAGGGCCCCATGAGTCAGAATCAACTTGATGGCAATAAGCAGTAATTTTATAAACCTTTGAAAGTTTATAAACCTGTCCAGCATAGTCTCAAAGGAACCCGCTTAGCAGTTAATCATCAGAAAAACAGAGGTGGGTGGAGGGAGGGCATAAGGAAATGGGAAATACCTAATAGGGACCTGAAAAGATAGGATAATGGTAGGCAAAGTCTAATGGTGATTAATTTTATAAAACATAATGGATGGGAACAATTGTATGAAACACAATGTATACAAACTTTGTAAGAAAACCAATATAATTTTTTCAACTTTGAGTATCAATTTTTATTTATGCCTTCTCATGATTCTTTTGGAACCTTTAGAAAGCCAAACTTTCTCTTTTTTTAAAAAAAAATTTTTTTTGGTTGGTTTTTATGTAATAATCCCTTTACATTATGTTTCATTTATATAGTTGTGTTTTATACAGTATTTTTTCTTTCAAATTTTTATACATTTTAAAATTAATTTTAATTAAAGTTTATAGACTTAGGGTTTCCATTCATTTACTGTTGCATTTTTCTCCCTGTCCACCCCCTCACCCCCAGTTTATTCTTCTCTTTGAAAAGTAAAAGAAAAACGCTTTCATTATTATGCAATTCCTTCCCCCAAGTCCACTCCACTGTGCAGCCTTCATTCTGGACTCCTGTCATGAAAATAATACCCAATCATATATCCTTTTTAAAAAGTTCTCTCCCTCATCTGTTTCAATGCAGTACACATCATTCCTCCTTCTCTGTCTTCCCTCAATCCCGATGTCAGTCCCATTTCACAACAGTGGCCTTATGCAATATTTGTCCTTTTATGACTGAGATATTCCACTTAGCATAATGTCCTCCAGGGTCACCCATTTTGCATAATATTTCGTGAGTTCTTTGTTTTTCAGTGCTGTATAGTATTCCATTGTGTGAATATACCAGAGATTCTCTATCCATTTGTTTGTTGATGGGCACAATCTTTTATTTATACTGTGTTTCATACAATCATTTATATATTCTATTTTATGTTGTTTTTTAAAAAAAATTGGTTTGCTTACAAAAAGTTTATATACATTGTGTTTCACACTATTCTTCATTCACATTGTGGTTCATACAATCATTCTCATACATTATGTTTTATAAACTCAATTGCCACTGGACCTTGCCCATCATTACCCTGTCTTTATAAATTTCTCTTTTTAAAAAAAGAGAAGCACTAGACACCCATGTTTATTTCTGCTTTGTCCACAATAGGAAAGAATTGGAAACAACCCAAGTGTCCATCAACAAATGAATGGATAGAGAAGCTGTGGTATATTCACACAATGGAATATTATGCAGCACTGAAAAACAAAGAACTCACGAAATATACAAAATGGGTGTCCCTGGAGTGAAATATCTCAGTCACAAAAAGACAAATACTGTATAATGCCACTGTTAAAAAACAGGATGACATGGGGGTTGGGGGAAACTAAGAAAAGAGGGGATAAATAATGTATAAAGCATTGAAACAGTGGAGGGAGAGAACTGTATAAAAGGAATATATGATTAGGTATTATTGGCATGACAAGAGTCCAGAATAAGAGCTGCATAGTAAAGTGGACTGGGTGGGGGGAGGGCTGTATAACAATGAAATAATTTTTTTTCCAAAGAAAAAGTGAACTGGGGGTGAGGGGGAGCAAGGAAGAAAATGCAACTATGAATGAATAGAAACCGAAGCTCTCTAGAAACTTTCATTAAAATCTTAATTTAAAAAAAGGAAGGGATAAAAAGAGAGAAGCATGCATAATCAGGAGATGGAGGGACTTGGGAGGGGCTTGGCTGCGACTCTTGCCTACCTGCGCTTACTCCAACCAGCAGCCTGCCCAGCATAATCATCTCAAAGGAACCGGCTTTGCGGCTGAAGCCAAACAGGAACACTGCAGCCACCACGAAGACGTTATTAACCAGGAGGGACTTTTTCCTTGGGGAGGAGGCACACGGGACAAGTCAGCTCTGGGCTTAGTCCCAAGAACTCATCTTTGCAAGGTAATCTAGCACTACTGAGACCTACGTGGGGATGGAGAAAAGGAGACCTCTTGAATTGTTCGGAGGTGTCAAAGCAACATATAGGAGCCCTGATAGCACAGAGGTTAAAGGGCTTGGCTACCAACAGAAAGACTCAGGGTTCGAATACATCAATTATCCCATGAGAGAAAGATGTGGTAGGCTGCTCCTGTGAAGATCGTTCTTGCCAGGTGCCATCTAGTCAATACTGACTCACATGTAATGAATCATAGTAACCCTATGAACAACAGAGTGAAGACTTCCCCATTCCTGCACCATTCTCACAATCTCCACCATGCTCAAGGTCATTGCCAAGTAGAGGGTTTATTGCCCAGCATGACTTTCCTAGCCATTGACTTTGGCCTCTTCTGATTTCATGCCCAAAGCATGTGAGATAAAGTTTCACCATCCTTCCCTCTAAGCAGCATGTCAGTTGACCTTCCTTCAAGACTGACTTGTTCGTTTTTGAAAATGCATGGGAAAATCAGTACTCTTCTTCAACACAATTTAAAAGCGTCAGTTCTTCTCTACTCAATGTCCAACTTTCAGGTAAATTGGAAGCAACAGAAAAAAAAACACAGATCAGGTGTACCTTAGTCTTTAATTTGATATTTTGTGTTTTAGCACTTTAGAGAGGTCCTGGACCTACTAGAAAAGGAATTCCGCTTTCTTGATGTTGAGATGTAATTAATAACGAAGACTGTAGATCTTCTGCAGTCAGTGTAAGTCTTTTTCACCTTCTGCAAACAAGGTTGTGTCATCTACATAATGCAAGCTGCCGTAAGTCTTCCTCCAATCCTAATGCTACTCTCTTCCTCATACAGTCCACTTTCTTCAATGATTTGCTTAGCATACAGATTGAATAGGTGTGGAGAAAGGATGTAACCCTGACACACATCTTCCTTCATTTTAAACCTCAGTGTTCTCTTTTGTTCAGACAACGGCTTCTTGGTCTACACATAGGTCTCTCATGAACACAATTAAGTAGGATTCCTTTTCTTCTCTGGGTTACCCATAATTTTTATAATTCACACAGCTGTATTCCTCTGCATAGAAAATAAAGCACAAGTAATCATCTTTCTGGCATCTTCTGCTTTCAACCAAGATCCATCTTTCATGAGCAATGAAATCCCTTGTGCCTGGGTTATCTTTTGAGACAACTACATTTGGCTCCCCTGACTCTAACTCCTTGCTTTTCTACGTACTGTTCCTTTACCCCCCCTTCTTTCTCAGGTGAGTCATGTGACCCACCTGGACCAACATAAGCTTCCTTTCTGGATTCCGAATATGGAATACAGAGAGCTGAGGGGAGAATGGGATTGCAGCTGCACATACTGAAGCCATTTATTTATTCCAGCTGTTGTTGAGTATCACTGAGTTGGAAGTAACTCACAAAGGATCCTCCAGCGGGTTTTCAGTCAGTAAATCGCACAAAAGGAGACTGCCCATTTTTCTCTCATGGGGCAGGCTGGTGGATTCAAATCATGTATCTTTGGGCTGGCAGCATACTTCCTTACTACTAAGGAACTAGAGCTCCCAGTTTACTCCTGTTGTTGTTGTGTGCTGCTGAGTCAGGACCCATAGCAGGTTTTTAGAGGATGAAAATCACAAGAGAGGAGACTGGCCATCTTTCTCCTCTGGAGCATCTGGTAGATCCAAACTGCCTACCTGTGAGCTGGCAGTGCAATTCCTTACCACTAGGCCAGGAGAGCTCCCTGATTCACTCCCTGAAAGTCCCAATTAACTCTTGCTACTGAAATCTCTTCAGCTGTCTTTCAGTCTTGTCTTTCTGAAGGCCTTCTCTAAAGTCTTTCTATTTATTGTAATATTTTATAGTTAGATACAGGGAAGAAACGTGGGATCTGAGGGGGAAAAATACCTGTTTAAAGTCAAATAAAGGGACCCTTGGGAATCCAAACTGGTAAACACTCAACTACGAAACAAAGTTCCCAGGTGTAATCCTCCATCAGACACTCTGGAGGGCAGGCTGCCATCTGTGAAGAGATGTGAGCCGCTAGAGGCCCTGAAGCGCAGTTTTGCTCCACACATATGTCTCCCCGAGGCAAAAATGACCCCACAGCCATAGACTGGTTGGCTTTTCAAGGTCACTGTGAGCAGACTTGAAGTGGAACCCGGGAGTCCTCCAGGGCAGGGAGGTGGTCTCCAGTGCCCTGCAAACATGACTCCTTGATGAAGATGCTCTGGGCAGAGTGAGAGCTGAGCAGGGCATGGAGGTGGGCTTTCTCTCACTTCCTCAGTCTGCAGAATGGGATGTTGCACCCCGATGAGGGCCAGTGGGGGTCCACAGGGAGTACTCACCTCCCCAGCATGATGGCTAGGGGCCCTGCCAGCAGTGCTCCCAAGAGGCCTCCCAGGGAGTACAGAGACACGATGAGGGACCACATGAGCAGGACCAGGTGGTCAGGCAGTGGCTGGCCAGTCCTTGCCCTCCAGGTGGCATTGGTGAACTGCTGAATGTACTGTGGATAGAGACAATGGTCAGTGTCCTGAAGGGGGATCCATGGACTGCCCCACCCACACTGCTCTCTGAGCAGCCCTGCCCCTCACCAGCTGGACCAGATGATGAAAGCCAGTGTGAGGGGGCACTGCACTGCCCCCATACAGCACTTCTCCTGCAGCCTGGTTTTCTGAGGGGCTTCCAGGTTTTCCTGCGCCCTTTCCCACTGTTTTCGTGTAAAGCAGCCACACAGCTGCTGAATATTGAGCTGATTCTGAAATTCTATGACCAATTTAAACATCCAATTCACAGAAACCTCTGTGCTGCCCACTCGGCATTCCTGCACCTTGCTAGCAAAGCTCCTTTATTCCTAGGTAAGAGAGAACTTTCTATATGGGTAGAAACCTCATGTCTTCATTTTTATCAGAGACCAGAATATTCAGGGTGTCCACATAGCACAGAAAAGGGGAAATGTACAATAGGTGTTACAAAAAGGGGAAACAGAATCAGATGAAGCCTTTTGGTCCAGGTTGGTAATGGCATGGAAGTGTAAATGAAACAGAGCATAAACTTTGTTTTTAGGGGCTACTTTGCTTTTAAGATGTTCCTTCTATCTGTGCATAATAAAGGAATCATTCCAATTAGCCGATTCTTGGGGCAGGAAGGCGGTGGGGAGGGGGAACCCATTTGACAGCAACTTGGTGACAGCAGCTAGCTTGTCCACAGAGTGGAGCACGGGGTGAGGCAGTGGGGAGAGTCACAGTCTTATCCCAAGGTCTGGTACCTAGAGTTCTGCCCCTACATGCCATGGGCAACCCTAACCCCTTCTAAGCCAGTGATGAGGGACCCAGATGGTGACTCAGGTGTCTGGAGATCTCAGCAGGACTGAAGTACAGGAGTAAACCAACCTACTCATGGCTGTGGTGATGGCAGTGGCACTGAGGCTGGAGACACCCTAGTTTGTTTATAAGGTTGGTTGAAACCAAAGTGATTCCATTTTGCTGATCTTCTGACCCTAGAGGAATAAATGTGTGTTCTGGGAAATCACAAATAACCTGATTGATGTTAACCCTTATACACATTTTATGATCCACCCCAGGAGGTAGCAGATACCTAAAATAAGGCACAGTGTAAAAATGGAAAAGGCCCCCTTGGAATTGCTGTGACTACTCCCCTCTAGTCAATGGTGCATGGACAAATGCCCTAATCTTCTCTGTCTGCAGCTGATGCTGCATGGGGCCTCAACCTGCTTTCACTGCAGCACACATTTTAAAATCAAGCATAGTTGCTAATACACTCGGCTTCTGTTACACACTTGCTTCTGGACTTCATAGTGAGTTTGCATCTTTCGCAGCTGAGGTGCTGAAGCAAGGTTTCCCAGCAGCTGAGGTGTTTGGGAGTGGTTCACGGAGGTTTTCTGTAGATGAGGCAGAGGGGACTTCCCAAGGGAGGAGGCTCAAAGGAACCCTGAGACCATCACTGGCTATTTGTGAACCTGCCCTTAACCTGCTTGGGCGGCAGAGTTGTAAGTGGAGACCCAGTGAACAACAGGGAACTGGGATGCCTGAACAACATCACAGTGAAGATCATACAGAGCCAAGCCGTTAGGAAGCGAATGGTTTCCTCAGGAGGGAGGGAAGAAGCCAGGTTGCCCCTCAGGCTCCAGGGTGCATCCTTGTGTGAGTAGCAAAGTCAGTGTTGAAATCAGGCACTAAGGGGTTCAGGAAGGGTGCAGAGCTCACTCAGAAACTGCCAGATGCCTAGGTGGGAGATGGGGTCCTCCCTGCCAGGTGAAGGTAGATTTGTAGGAGAAAAGGTCCCCCAGTGGGCACTGGGCTGGTGGGCTGCAGCAGGCAGGCAGTCCCTGGTCCCCCCTCCACTCAGTAGCAGCGGGCACAGGGGTACACATACCACGGTAGGTGCATTGATGATGGACAGGTTGTAGCCAAATTGAAATGTCCCTCCAATGCCAGCGGCACAGGCGGTCAGCAGCAGGACCCTGCCCTGAGCCTGAGGAGAGAGCAGAGAAAACAGTGACCAGTGACAGCCACCACCTCCCTCCCAGGACTGGAAACCTCCATTCACAGCGCTACAGATGATTTGAACCAGACAGTGATGGGTCCAAATTGCAGGTGAGGAAACGAAAACCTAGAGAAGGCCAGGAGTTATCTGGATCTCCGTGCTGGAGGGGACAGCAGAATCCTGATTTCTCCCTTAAGACTTCTCTGGTACCTCCATCCCCAAGGAGCCTTGTGCCACCTCCTAGTCCAGGGAGCCACCTCCAGAGCGCCATCTCCTGAGCTTAGAGCTCCACCCTCTGAACCTAGGGCCCCAACTCCTGAGCCCAGGGCTCCACCCCCTAGCCCAGGGCTCCCCTGGGAACATTCAGGACATTCCTACTGCATGCCCAGCCGCCTACTACCATTTCACTGATCTGGAGAGGCCCTCTTCTTCTCCTCTTCCCTGGGCCGCTGGATTCTGGGGTGGGGGGTGGGGGAGAACAGTCTGGCTGAGTTTGGGAGTGGGGAGGGACTTCCCTGCCACCACCTGTCTACTCTCACTGGCAGTTGTGGAGGGGCCTCATGATCCTGCAGGGCAGGGGATGAGCTGCAGGAAGGTACAGGTGGGTGCCATCTCAGTCCCTCCGCTCTCAGAGAGCTTTCCTCACTGAATGTACGGAGTAACACCTGTTAGGGTGCAGCTGGAGCAAAGCTCCCCACTCCTTGAGAAGTCCAAAGACAACTGCTTCCCTTTTCCTGACACACAGCATTCAATTTTACAGAAATTCAAGTCACCAATCTTTTCCCAAGAAACCATACTTTCTTGTTCTGATAAGTCAGCAAGCAGACGCACAGTCCTTGATGTTAATATATTATTACTGTTACTTGCTTTAATATTTAGTTATATGTATCAGGGCAGAGAATGCTTAGCTGAAGGCCTCATGAGGCCTCTGGTCCTCTGTGAGTCACATTCTAGATGCGTGCCAGGGCTGGGAATGGTGCAGATCCAGCTGGCCAGAGGACAGAAGTGGCTAGTCCTCACCATCAGGGGAGACCCGGTGCTGGGCGCCTGGGGAAGGGGCATCTAGAGGACACGGCCCTGCTACAAGTCTTGCCACATCCAGGCAAGACAGTGGAGCAGACAAGCAGCAGGTCAATCCCTCGACAGCAAAGACATCTGGAAAGAAATAGAAGCCTGGAAAGCAGGGATCCTAAGGGAAGAAGAATACAGACCGAGAAGACAGCTGGACATCCTAAACAGCGTGGCAATGCTGGTTTATTTGCTGTGGGGACCTGGGGAAGGGGTGGTGCCCATGCTGACAGCTTGCTGATAGGAAAGAGCCATATGTCCCCCTTGTTTTCAGGGCTTTTTCTGAGCTGGGGGTAGTAACTTTCAACCCCACCACCCACCAGGTGGATGGCAGTGTTCCCTAACCTTCCTTGGCTCCAACTGATCCCAGGCCCACACCATGCTGTATATGGTGCTGGAAGCTTCCATGGCTCTAAATGGGCAGACTCCCTCTGGGACTTGGGCTGGGCCACGCCTGGCCTGCAGACAGCCCCCAGGTTAGCAGAGGTGCCTTGAAAATTTGAGGTTGGCAGTGATTACTCACACCCACTACATATCACTGGAAATGCGCCAACACTCCCTGCCTGGTACGACATCTAGCCAAACCAACCGCTCAGGGCCCTTCTCTGCCACAAACTGGGAGTCTCACCCACAGACAATTGAAGCCCAGACATCCTGTCTCTAACCACAAGTCTAGGAGCCAAAAGATAACCCCAAACCAGAAAAAAAGCAAGATAAGATGGAACAAATGAAGTAACCAAAATATAGAAAATGAAGATCTTTCTGAGGCAGAAAGGTTATTGGAAGTTTCTGTCAAGGAATTAAAAAAGAATGTTACTTGAGTCTCTTCTAAAATAACAACACAGAAAACACAGAATAAAATTTTTAAAAAATCACACAATTATGCATGATTAAATACAGAATAAATGGAAAATTAGAAGCAATAACAAAAATCAAAGTCAAATTCAGAATTGTTGTGTTGTTGTTAAGTGCCATCAAATCATAGACGACTCATAGTGACCCTATGAACAAAAGACCTGAACACCTGTATAACTTTCGTCATTTCTCCACATTCATAGAGTTTCCAAAGGCAAGCCATTTCAGAACTGGATGCCACTCCTGCTTCCAAGCTTGTTTTAATCAGGGAGCTCCACCAAACACTGTCCACCATAGGTAACCATTATCGCATTTGACACATTAGTGTCACAGTGTCCAGCATCACAGCAACCACGAGTTACCTCTGTACAGCAAGTGGACAGACCACTGCTATACCACTTATAAGAATGCTTGACCAAAAACAATTAAAACCAGACCTGAGGAACACAGATTAAAATCACCCACCTTTGACTTGGTAGCATCACTTTGTGCCTACCAGGCCAACTGAGTGCTCTCTATGTTGTTGTTATGCATGATTAAATAGGGAGAATAAATGGAAAATTAGAAGCAATAACAAAAAATTCCTGGCAGTCCATGGTACATTCAGTACTCTTCTCCAACAGCAAGGCTCAAAGGCATCAATTCTTCTTCTATCCTCCCTAGTCATTGTCCATCTCTCTGATGCATATCAAGTGATTGCAAAGACCATGGCATATGTCAGGCTCACCTTAGTCTCCAGGCTGACATTGTTGTACTTCAGCACTTTAGAGAGGTCTCAAACCAGAGACTTTCCCATCACAATATGTCTTTTAATTTCCTGGCTGCTGGTGCCAAGCGTGTTGATTGTAGAGCCAAGCAAACCAAAACCATGAACAATCTCAATCTCTTCACCATCCATCCCAATACTGCCAATCGGCCCACTGGTG